>NW_027497799.1:0-89307 GCF_021521415.1 Bidens hawaiensis | reverse complement strand
TGATGTGTCACACCCCGGCCCTGAACGGCGGAAACAGCCGGGCGCGCGCGAGTGGGGATTGATACTTAAGCACGGGCCATTGCAATCATTCAAAGTAAGATTTTCATTGCGCGTGAAATGTTTAATACAAATACATTACATTGTTTAAAATTACATAAAAACATCCAAGTATAAAAACTATTGAAGATTTCCACGCCATATCCCCTTGTGCGGCGGGAACAACCACGCGCATCGAAGGGATAGAACTAAAATCTTCCAAAAAGCTAGTTTTAGATGTTCAGCGTGAGGTGCTCTAAGTGTGACTCATGCGCTACCTAGTTATCTCCTGAAAGACACGTAAAACATTTGAATCAGTATAAACTGAGTGAGTTCACAAGTTTTAGTAACTTGATAAATCGTATCGCGTCATAGTCTTGGCGAAAATCATATTGAAACACATTTCTGATTTGATGTCTAAACATATGCTTGATAAACCGTATGAAAACATAGATCTGACAACATATTACTGATAGAACCGTTCCGCGGGTTTCGCGCGAACGTTTCTGGAAAACGTGCTCGTCCATGCAAAGTGGCGCTGCCACTACGAGCTAAAATAATGTAATACCGTCCCGCGGGTTACGCGTGGACATTTCTGAAAAACCGTGCTCGTCTATGCAAAGAGGCGTTGCCCCTACGAGCTAATCAATAATACCGTCCGCGGGTTACGCGCGGACGTTGTGCCGGAAAACAAGGCGCTCGTCCATGCAAAGAGGTGTGACCCCTACGAGCGGGCTCATTCCCATAGTACTGCTCCATTCTAGGCACTCGTCCATGCAAAGAGGTGCGACCCCTACGAGTGGGTGGATCAAACCAGCAGTCCCTACCCTTCGAGTTCCAATGGTAAAGTGATCACTTACTCGAATTCTGGCGCACATACATCGTAAACCATAGATAACCGTTTGCATTGCTCATCATGAAACATAATTTAAACACAATCGTTTGCATAACTTGTAAGTATAACCATGATAAATCGTAATTTAAGTACGTGTCCCTCGCCCCGAAAACAGTTTAAAAAACAGTAAAAATAGTGAAAATAGGGGCTGTGAGACTCACCTGTGGTTCTTGTTAAGGGATTAATCGAGATTCGGGTTTTCTTGGTGTTGGCCTCGGAATTGAAGGTCTAGAATACGATTAAATAACAAGTATATATATTAAGATCAAGAAATAGGAGAATATAAGGGTTGGAAAGTAGATCTCAGGGTTATAATCTCGGCTTACCTAGTAACAGGAACGGAATTGAAAATCAAACGGATGCTTGGGCGATCATTAGTGCAATTTGCAACTTTAAGAGAGAAGTTTGAAGTGTGTTTTGGGTGATAATTTTTAGGTTTCATATTTATAGGCAAACTCAAGGGAACACAATCCCTTGCTTTAGGGGATTGTATTCTTTTCATATCTAGGTGTAATGATGATAAAGTATGGAAATTATTATTATTTATTTAAAAGTGGAGGAGTGGATAAAAGATTTTGATTTGATTTGGACAGGACATGCAGGTCTGTGGTTGGTGAGAGTAGGGTGGCTGACAGTTGACTTTTCATGTTACAGTATGCTTTTTCAGGTACTTTTGTCAGTTGTACAGTTAAAAAGTAGAAATCTCTGAAACACGCTACTGTTTCCTTTTGGCGGGAATAATTCCCTTATATCTGGAGATTAGGCTAAGTGTTCTGCGCGTATAACTTTGTGCGCATAGCTTTCTGCGTGAAGGACATTTCTTTGCTGCGGGTAGGTACGTAACCTTCTCGCAGTCAGGGACATTGAGTTTCATTTGTAGATTCTCCAGGTGGTCTTGGTATTTCAACATAGTGATCAGTCATGTTGAAGTCAATTCCATCTTGGAGCTTCAGACAAACTAACTCTCAATGTTCCCGCCATGCGGGGAGGTTAGTTCCCCTTCCGCACAGCGCATAAACGATTTGGGATGCACCCGCCTTAGCATCATGCGGGACGATCAACCCATTAGACAACATAAAGTTACATGAAAACATAAAGCCAAAACATTCGCGCATGGCGCATATAACATATGCCCACGCTGGTTCTTACATCGCGCGCTCGCGCAGGGCGCACATAACGTGCCCGCGCTGACTCTAACATAGCGCGCTCGCGCAGGGCGCACATTACACATGCCCGCGCTGATTCTAATTTAGCGCGCATAATATTCACAATCACCTAATTATTAGGTTGATTACTTAGTTTATAGGATTGGGAAATTACCGCGTGTCACATTCTCCCCCTGTTAAGAGAATTTCGTCCCGAAATTTAGGAGACGTTGCTGGCAGAAGCCATGCTCTGAAAGAGGTGTGGGTATTTCTGGCGCATTTGATCTTCTCTTTCCCAAGTGAATTCAGGCCCACGCCTTGAGTTCCATTGAACCTTTACTAACTTGATTCTGCTTCTGCGTAACTTTTGTTCTTACCAATCGGTTACTGCTATAGGTTCCTCTACGAAGTGCAGTTGTTTATCGATGTGAATCTCTTCCAACGGTAGAATCAACGTTTCGTCAGATAAACACTTTTTGAGGTTGGACACATGAAACGTATCATGAACTCCACTGAGTTCGGCGGGTAAACGGAGTTTATAAGCAACCGGACCGATCCTTTCCAGGATCTCAAATGGTCCCATATAGCGCGGATTCAACTTTCCTCGCTTGCCGAAACGGGGGACTCCTTTCCATGGAGAGACTTTCAAAAGTACTCTATCCCCTACTTGAAACTCCAATGGTTTCCTTCGCACATCTGCGTAGCTCTTCTGTCTGTCGCGCGCTGTCTTAAGGCGATCCCGTATCTGAAAAATCTTGTCTGTTGTTTCTTGGATCAATTCTGGACCAGTCATTTGCTTGTCACCCACTTCAGCCCAGCACAGTGGGGATCTACACTTGCGCCCATACAAAGCTTCAAACGGCGCAGCCTTGATGCTTGTGTGATAACTGTTGTTGTAAGAAAATTCAACCAATGGGAGATGAGTATCCCAGCTACCTCCGAAATCGATTGCGCACGCGCGCAGCATATCTTCCAATGTCTGGATTGTTCGCACTCGCTTTGTCCATCCGTTTGGGGATGATATGCCGTACTCAGGTCAAGACAAGTACCTAAAGCCCCTTGTAACGATCTCCAAAACCTTGAGGTGAACCGACTATCTCTATCAGAAATGATGGACACCGGGATCCCATGCTTTGAAACTACTTCTCGAATATACAATCGGGCTAACTTTTCCATCTTATCGGTTTCCTTGATCGGCAGGAAGTGCGCTGACTTAGTTAGCCGATCTACAATAACCCAGATCGTGTCGTAACCCCCCTGGTGTCCTTGGCAGTTTGGTGATGAAGTCCATAGAGATTTGTTCCCACTTCCACATGGGAATTTCTGGCTGTTGAAGCAACCCTGATGGTTTCTGGTATTCAGCCTTTACCTTCGAACACGTCAGGCACTTACTGACATACATCGCGATGGCGCCCTTCAGATTGGGCCACCAATACAGCGCTTTAACATCTTGGTACATCTTGTCTGCGCCAGGATGTACGGAATACCGCGTCTTGTGAGCTTCGTTTAATACTTGCTCGCGCAATCCTCCCTTGAGAGGGACCCATATGCGGTTAGCGAAATATAGATTCCGTTCTCTTTAAGTTCCAAATTCTTAATCATACCCCCAAGGGATTCGTTTTTAACAAACTCTGGTTTCAAGGCTTCTTGCTGAGCGTCTCGGATGCGGGTAGAGAGATCTGCGCGAATGGTCAACCTTAGAGCCTTGACTCGTAGCGTTTTTATTCGCTCCTTCCTACTTAGCGCGTCCTGCTACCACATTCGCCTTTCCAGGGTGGTACTTTATTTCACAATCATAATCATTCAACAATTCAACCCATCTTCGTTGCCTCATGTTTAAATCCTTTTGATCAAATATATGTTGAAGGCTCTTGTGATCCGTAAAGATTATACACTTTGTACCATAGAGGTAATGGCGCCAAATCTTTAGCGCGAAGACAACCGCTCCAAGTTCCAGATCATGCGTTGTGTAGTTCTTTTCGTTGGTCTTGAGTTGGCGCGAGGCATACGCTATGACTTTATCTCGCTGCATAAGGACACATCCGAGTCCCTGATGTGAAGCGTCGCAGTAAACGACGATGTCATCCGTCCCCTCGGGCAGAGACAAAATTGGCGCACTACATAACTTCTGTTTCAACGTTTGAAACGCTGCTTCCTGATTTTCGCCCCAAACAAACTTCTTGTCTTTCTGAGTTAGCGCGGTCAGAGGTAGAGCTATCTTGGAGAAGTTCTCAATGAAGCGTCGATAGTAGCCAGCTAGTCCTAGGAATTGCCTCACCTCAGTTGGGGTTTTTGGCGCTTCCCAGTTTTCGATGGCCTTGACTTTGGAAGGATCAACGTGTATTCCTTTCTCGTTTACAACGTGACCGAGAAAGTGAACTTCTCTAAGCCAAAACTCACACTTGGAAAACTTCACATACAACTTTTCTTTCCTCAACAATTCTAAAATCAATCTCAGGTGTTGCTCATGCTCGGCCTTGGTCCGAGAGTAAATCAGAATATCATCTATAAACACAATCACAAACTTATCCAAGTAGGGTTTGCACACACGGTTCATCAGATCCATGAATACAGCCGGCGCATTAGTTATCCCGAAAGGCATCACTAAGAACTCATAATGGCCGTATCTAGTTCGGAAGGCTGTTTTTCGGCACATCTTCCTCATGGACCCTAAGTTGGTGGTATCCTGACCGTAGATCTATCTTCGAATAATAACTGGATCCCTGCAACTGGTCAAATAAGTCGTCAATCCTCGGTAAGGGGTACCGATTCTTGACTGTCAGCTTGTTCAGCTCCCTATAGTCAATACACATTCTGAACGAACCATCCTTCTTCTTAACAAACAGTACTGGAGCTCCCCAAGGTGAAAAGCTTGGGCGTATGAAACCCTTATCCAATAGTTCCTGTAACTGATTGGATAGCTCTTGCATCTCAGATGGAGCTAGTCGATAAGGCGCTCGAGCTACTGGCGCAGCTCCTGGGACTAAATCAATACGAAACTCGACTTGTCGCTGGCGGCGGTAATCCGGGCAAATCTTCAGGAAAAACTTCTGGAAATTCGCGCACTACTGGTAAGTCTTCAATTCTTCGCTCATCTCCTTCCTTCTCTACTACATGCGCCAGGAAGGCGTAGCACCCCTTTCCTTAGGCACTTGCGCGCCTTTAGGCACGAAATCAGTTTCGTCGCAACTCCCCTTCTTTCCCTTGAATCACCAAGGTTTCTCCGTTCAACAGTGGGACCCGAACCTGCTTCTCATGGCAAATAACCTCCGCGTGGTTCTCGACTAACCAATCCATACCTACCACAATGTCAAAACTTCCCAAGTCTATTGTCAACAAGTTAATATTGAACCCGTGACCTCCCATGACTATTACACATTGTTCAGTTCTTTCGTTCGCGCATAACTGCCTACCATTGGCTAGTTCTATAGTATAAGGTGTGTCTAGCCTACTGGTTGCTAGGCCTAGGGAGTCTTTAAACTCGGCGGATATAAAACTTAGGTCAGCGCCAGTATCAAATAAGACAGATGCAAAATGGCCGTTAAGCAAAAACGTACCGGTTACCACATTCGGCTCTTCTTTAGCTTCGCCTGCGCCGATCACAAAAGCTCTCCCGCGAGCTTGGTTTCCCTTTTTGCGGGCAATCCCGACTAAAATGCCCTGGCTTCCCGCATGCGTAGCAGTTGTCGCTCGCTCCAGCTTCTCTGATACGGCAATTCATCGTCTTGTGCCCTGGTCTGCCACATTTGGCGCATTCGATTCTTGCGCATTCACCCTCGTGGTGATACTTGCATTTGCTGCACCATGGGCGAGGCCCGCTGTACCCTTTCCTTGATGGCTCCGCGGCTTGGATCGCGTAAACCCTTGCGCTCTCCTGCTTCTTGAACGGTGGCTGCTTGGGGTCAGACCCTCGGTGGTGAGAGTTCCATTTCCTCTTGGAGTCAGAGGTTCGTTGCTCGTTTCCGCGCGTAGTCAACATACCCGCACGGACCGTATCCCTTGTAAGGGTGATGGCCCGCGCTACCACCGCCTCATCAAAGGTTGGAGGCGCTGCGGCGTTGAGCGGAACCCTAACAACAGGAGGTAACCCAAAGATATACCTCTCGATCTTCTTTTCCTCCGTGTTTGCCATGTCTGGCACCAACTGGCAAAGCTCGTTGAACCGGTTGTTGTAGGCGTCGATATCCGTTCCTACCATGGTGTGGTTCCAGAATTCCTGTTGCAGACTCTGAATTTCTGCGCGAGAGCAGAACTTTCTTATCATCATTTCCTTCAGCTCCTCCAGGTCTTGTGAAGAGCAACTTCTCGCCCCAAGGTCTTCACTTGAAGCTTCCACCAAGACGAAGCTGCCTCTTGGAACATGCAGGTCGCGTAAAGGACCTTCTGGTTTTCACTACATCCGCTAATGGAGAGAACTGTCTCCATCTTGTCAATCCAGTTGTAGAGCCCAATGGCCCCTTCGGTACCCTTGAATGCCAAGGCCTACAGGCCATGAATGTCTTATAAGAGCACCCTTTATCCAAGGCTCCTGATTCGGGTTCTGGGTCTCGTTCTGACGACCCTGACTTGATTCGGCCTTGCTGGCCTCATGTGTTGCGATCGCTTGCGCGATTATTTCCGCGAGTTCCTCGGGTGTCATGGTAATTCCCTTGGCTCTGGTTGGAGGCATTCTCGCTTTAAAGAGTGAAAATATATTAAACTTAGCGCATGTACTCCGAGCACATAATGTTCTTATCTTTATTTACTAGACACTGTGCGACCCGTGTTCCTACGTGTGTGTGTAGTTTCTCTTTTGAAAATATTTTCTTTGAAAAAAATATTTCATGCGATTCCCCAACGGTTATAGTCTAGGTTAAAACTTCTTTTCCTAGTTCGCTATAAACCAGTGCTCTGATACCAATCTGTCACACCCGGCCCTGAACGGCGGAAACAGCCAGGCGCGCGCGAGTGGGGATTGATACTTAAGCACGGGCCATTGCAATCATTCAAAGTAAGATTTCATTGCGCGTGAAATGTTTAATACAAATACATTACATTGTTTAAAAATTACATAAAAACATCCAAGTATAAAAACTGTTGAAGATTTCCACGCCATATCCCCTTGTGCGGCGGGAACAACCACGCGCATCGAAGGGATAGAACTAAAATCTTCCAAAAAGCTAGTTTTAGATGTTCAGCGTGAGGTGCTCTAAGTGTGACTCCATGCGCTACCTAGTTATCTCCTGAAAGACACGTAAAACATTTGAATCAGTATAAACTGAGTGAGTTCACAAGTTTTAGTAACTTGATAAATCGTATCGCGTCATAGTCTTGGCGAAAATCATATTGAAACACATTTCTGATTTGATGTCTAAACATATGCTTGATAAACCGTATGAAAACATAGATATGACAACATATTACTGATAGAACCGTTCCGCGGGTTACGCGCGAACGTTTCTGGAAAACGTGCTCGTCCATGCAAAGTGGCGCTGCCACTACGAGCTAAAATAATGTAATACCGTCCCGCGGGTTACGCGTGGACATTTCTGAAAAACCGTGCTCGTCTATGCAAAGAGGCGTTGCCCCTACGAGCTAATCAATAATACCGTCCCGCGGGTTACGCGCGGACGTTGTGCCGGAAAACAAGGCGCTCGTCCATGCAAAGAGGTGCGACCCCTACGAGCGGGCTCAATCCCATAGTACTAGCTCCATTCTTGGCACTCGTCCATGCAAAGAGGTGCGACCCCTACGAGTGGGTGGATCAAACCAGCAGTCCCTACCCTTCGAGTTCCAATGGTAAAGTGATCACTTACTCGAATTCTGGCGCACATACATCGTAAACCATAGATAACCGGTTTGCATTGCTCATCATGAAACATAATTTAAACACAATCGTTTGCATAACTTGTAAGTATACCATGATAAATCTTAATTTAAGTACGTGTCCCTCGCCCCGAAAACAGTTTAAAAACAGTAAAAATAGTGAAAATAGGGGCTGTGAGACTCACCTGTGGTTCTTGTTAAGGGATTAATCGAGATTCGGGTTTTCTTGGTGTTGGCCTCGGAATTGAAGGTCTAGAATACGATTAAATAACAAGTATATATATTAAGATCAAGAAATAGGAGAATATAAGGGTTGGAAAGTAGATCTCAGGGTTATAATCTCGGCTTACCTAGTAACAGGAACGGAATTGAAAATCAAACGGATGCTTGGGCGATGATTAGTGTAATTTGCAACTTTAAGAGAGAAGTTTGAAGTGTGTTTTGGGTGATAATTTTTAGGTTTCATATTTATAGGCAAACTCAAGGGAACACAATCCCTTGCTTTAGGGGATTGTATTCTTTTCATATCTAGGTGTAATGATGATAAAGTATGGAAATTATTATTATTTATTTAAAAGTGGAGGAGTGGATAAAAGATTTTGATTTGATTTGGACAGGACATGCAGGTCTGTGGTTGGTGAGAGTAGGGTGGCTGACAGTTGACTTTTCATGTTACAGTATGCTTTTTCAGGTACTTTTGTCAGTTGTACAGTTAAAAAGTAGAAATCTCTGAAACACGCTACTGTTTCCTTTTGGGCGGGAATAATTCCCTTATATCTGGAGATTAGGCTAAGTGTTCTGCGCGTATAACTTTGTGCGCATAGCTTTCTGCGTGAAGGACATTTCTTTGCTGCGGGTAGGTACGTAACCTTCTCGCAGTCAGGGACATTGAGTTTCATTTGTAGATTCTCCAGGTGGTCTTGGTATTTCAACATAGTGATCAGTCATGTTGAAGTCAATTCCATCTTGGAGCTTCAGACAAACTAACTCTCAATGTTCCCGCCATGCGGGGAGGTTAGTTCCCCTTCCGCACGCGCATAAACGATTTGGGATGCACCCGCCTTAGCATCATGCGGGACGGTCAACCCATTAGACAACATAAAGTTACATGAAAACATAAAGCCAAAACATTCGCGCATGGCGCATATAACATATGCCCACGCTGGTTCTTACATCGCGCGCTCGCGCAGGGCGCACATAACGTGCCCGCGCTGAATCTAACATAGCGCGCTCGTGCAGGGCGTACATAACACATGCCCGCGCTGATTCTAATTTAGCGCGCATAATATTTACAATCACCTAATTATTAGGTTGATTACTTAGTTTATAGGATTGGGAAATTACCGGGTGTCACATGATGGTTTTTTTGCAATGGTAGCGGGATTGGATATGAGTTGTGGTGGTGCGTTGACGAAGGATTGGCGGTTGTGTTGTATTTGATCGAAGGTTTGAGGTGTTTATGGTGTATGTCAACCAAATTTGGTTTATGGTTTTGAGTTTGTTTGATAAGATTTGCAATTTTGATCCAAAGATCATTATTGATGTTTGAATCATGGTCGTTAAGCATGGCAGTTTAGGTTGTGTGACGATACAAATTGGTTATGATAAGCAATAACACAAGAATTGATCATAGGATTATTCACTGCTCTGATACCATCTTGGTAATCTGAGAAGAAAAATTCATGCACAAAGGCTTTAAAATGTATTTAATTTTGATTATTTTATAATAAAAAGATACGTCAATTTATAAGAGTTTACATGATTTAAAAAGTAAAAAGTACAAGATTGATGAACTGTGAATTATGTGTAATTGAGAGTGATTCATGGGTCTAAACTTGGGAGATGATGCACAATATTTGACTATCCCGATCAGACTTTTATAACATTTTTAACACCTACTAGAACATCAGACTTTCATAACCTTTTAAACACTCAGATAAATCACCCCAATATATATCCTACTATACCAAGAATAATAGGTGCTCACACACTACCCACACCCTCCTCAACATAGGACCCGAACTGAAACACGAACACAAACTGATAACAAAAGTAGCTAGCCTAACTCCCCTTGAGGAGCAACACGGTTTCTCAACCGAAACAACAAAAACGTATACAAACTGAAGCATCTTGACTCTCCCTGAGCAACAACCTCCACGGTTGCTTAACTCTTTATAACTTGAATTCAAGAGAGACCATTGACTTACCACACATCAACCATTGATTTATAAAAACTCTTCACCGAGTGAGGATTAGACCAGGTAGATGTCTAACCCACAAAATAAATTTAACCCGATGAAAAGAGTTCGAACCAAGATGACTTTCAAAGCAATAATGTTACCTGAACAATAGTATACAACCAGAGGTCAAAATCAGAATTGAAATTCTTAAAAGCCTAAATTGAAACTCAAATGCAGAAACACTTGAACAAAACCGAGCGAAACAACGAAACATTGACTAAAGCAGCGACTAAAGCGATAACCAGAACATAACAACGAACACAAACAGACAACAAAAGTAGCTAGCCTAACTCCCCTTAAGGAACAACACGGTTTCTCAACCGAAACAAAAAAACATATACAAACTGGAGCATCTAGACTCTCCCAGAGCAACAACCTCCATAATTGCTTAACTCTTTATAACTTGAATTCAAGAGAGACCATTGACTGACCACATATCAACCATTGATTTATAAAAACTCTTCACCGAGTTGAAGATTAGACTGGGTAGATGTCCAACCCACAAAATAAATTTATCCCGTTGAAAAGAGTTCGAACCAATATAACTTTCAAAGCCATAATATTACATGAACACTGGTATACAACCAGAGGTCAAAATCAGAATTGAAATTCTTAAAAGCCTAAACTGAAACTCAATTGCAAAAACACTTGAACAAAACCGAAGGCGAAACAACGAAACATTGACTAAAGCAGCGACTAAAGCGACGACCAGAACATAACAACGAACACAAACGGACAACAAAAGTAGCTAGCCTAACTCCCCTTGAGGAGCAACACGGTTTCTCAACCGAAACAAAAAAACGTATACAAACTGAAGCATCTAGACTCTCCCAGAGCAACAACCTCCACGGTTGCTTAACTCTTAATAACTTGAATGCAAGAGAGACCATTGACTGGCCACACATCAACCATTGATATATAAAAACTCTTCACCGAGTTGAAGATTAGACCGGGTAGATGTCCAACCCACAAAATAAATTTATCCCGATGAAAAGAGTTCGAACCAATATGACTTTCAAAGCCATAATATTACATGAACACTGGTATACAACCAGAGGTCAAAATCAGAATTGAAATTCTTAAAAGCCTAAACTGAAACTCAAATGCGGAAACACTTGAACAAAACCGAAGGCGAAACAACGAAACATTGACTAAAGCAGCGACTAAAGCGATAACCAGAACGTAACAACGACCTGAGCAATGATCAAAATAGTTACTAAACCATAAGTCAACACTTTAAAACTAGGAGTCAAACTAGAAAGTTAGCTAAAACTTAATCAGAAGTCATAAATTAACAAACAAGAAAGGTTGAGTTTGACTGAAATTAACGGACGAGAGAGTTGGAGTTACACAAAAATTAAGAAACCGAAGAATCTGGATTTGGCCAGAGACTCTGGATACAAATTAAACGATCTGACATAAGCAAGAGTCATAAATAGACAATCTTTATTAAGCGGGAAATCAAAACAATAATATCGTAAAACAACTCAATCACACACACACACACACACACATCTATACTATATTAAAATCGATATAGGAAGGATAGAATGGTCATTTGACCAAAAACTCTTAATTTTAAGAGTTTTACAATTGAGTATGCATGATGTACACCTTTAAAGCATCAAATTTTGAATTCCCGCTTGTTGTATTTGTATTTGTATTTGAGAAAGTAACCCTAAACACTTCCCAAACACCCACTTTTCCCTGCCCGTTTCCTCTCTTCAATGACCACAACGAAGACGGCGTATTATGAGAGATTGAAGGTAATCATCCGTTGGTGGTTGGCTTGCTAACAGACCCTAGCGGCGGCGCAAGGGTTCTGATAATATTTCGGTAAGTTCTACTCTACTTACAAGTCCAGTTTCTGATTAGATCGACGGCTAATATACTTTTCTTGTAAAATTAGACAACATTTCGGCATAGATCTGAAGAAACAAGGTGGATAATCGGCTATGGGGATGATTTCAGGCGGTTGGTCCGTGGTGGGTGTAATCGATGTTTATGGTGTCTACGGAGACGGTGGTGGTGGTTAGCAGTGAGAACAAGCTCGGAGATGGTGATTCTGGCATCAGCTTATGATGGCTTTTGGTTCAACGGGAACAAGTCAACTCAGTCAATCGGCCAACCAAGTCAATTAGTCAAATGGGTTAAGCCATGGTCTCTATTCGAAGCCTAGCTACAGGTATAAGCTCACACTCGAGTACATGTATAGTTCTTGTTTTCAACCATAATCATAACTAAGTCATTGATATGAATCTGTTGATGTTTTTAACGAGGAAATTATTTTTTTAAGTTCTTCCATGACGATTATCTAACGATGACAAGAAACAACAGATTTTTAGTTTTCTCATTTTTCAGTTTTATACTATAGATTTGTTAAATTTTTAATTTTAGCAATGATTGATATGAATTTGGTGAATGCTGATGAATTAACATGATAATGTCTTCTAAAGCTTCAATTAGGCATGAATTATTATAATAATAAAAATAATAATAATAATAATAATATTGTTTTCCAGGACATTTAAATGTTTGATCAAGTTAAGTGGGAATTGTTAGTCATAGACGATTGGGATTTATCTTGCTAATTTGACTGTAAAAAACTAAACATGATTATCTTTAATTAAATGAAGAATGTTTTTTAAAAAAATCAGCAGAAGAAAGCTTTGACTTTTTTATTTTATTATTCTTTTTTTTATTAAGGGCTTCCATGGAAATGTGCTTCAAGAATGAATCATGGGTTAATGTTGACTTCTTCACTCAGACCCGTTCATGATGAAGTCATTGATACTTCAAGCATACCTTTCTTGTGTCCTCAAGATCTGAGGTAACCATGTCAATTACTAATACGCATTGCTATCACGCTCACTAATTATTTACAAGAATTATGGAGTTCAAGGAGTCTGTTTTGGGCACATTGGCATTTAGTTTGTGGTTAACCAGTGATAAGTCTAGATTTTTAATAAATTGTTGTAGAAAGGAATGACTCTTAATTTGGGCGAGGTTGATCTCGAGCATCCAAAGTTTATTTTTATTATGGATAATATTGTGCCAAACATGAATATAAAAATTATATGATTTAAGTAATAATCTAATTTTTTTAATAAAATCATTTAGGATTTTCATGAATGAAATATTGCTACTGTTGGTCACTAATCTATTGTTGAGGTGAGTTCACATGCCATGTTTACCGAAGAACATGATTGTTTATAACATGAACTGTAAGAAATTTGTGTGGGGTTTTTCGTTTTGTTTTATGTTTTTTTTCTTTTTGTTGTTGTTATTGTTGTTGTTGTTATTATTATTATTATTATTATTATTATTATTATTGCGTGGTGATGTGATTGTTTTTGTTGGCACGTCATACGTCACCCAATTTGTTTGTTACTGGGCAAAATCACAGTGGGGTTTGATCGTTTAAAAATACTTGAAAGTTTTTAATATAAATAATGATTCGTACAATCATGTTTGAAATTGGACATTTGCTTGCATGTGAAACTATAAGCCTCAAAGTAAAATCATAAATGATTTCCTTTGTTAGAGTTTTAGGTAACTAAAGCCTTTTTTATTCATTGCAGGGCCCAGATTTCAATTGATTGTAGTCGGGGTGGTCATATTGTCTATAAAAAACACTGAGGTAATATGTAATTGATTTGGTTGATTGGTTATGCTCGGTTAGGCTATATAAATCAGTTCGGTTATTTTCGGTTCTAGATATATGTTTAACAGAAATCGAGTTGAAAAATTGATATTTTAAAGAATAACAATAATTAACTTATGTTCAGCGAATTTAGTTTCGGTTAATTCAATTTTATGCTCACACCTTAGCACAATTTTCTATAACTCATTGTTAAAAACTGTTTGTTACCATATTCGAAGATTTTGTTACCATTATCACTTTATTTCTTTATAAAAAACAATTACTCGTAAAATACATGTATTAGCTCATCATATTGATGGTTATCCCAGGAACTTGGCACAAAGTCGGCTAAATGGCTTAAGTGGCACAATTCCTTCAAACAATGGAAATTGCACCGACTTCCAGATTTTGCATGTACTTCACTCGGGTTATTAAATTTATAAACGTACAAGCATGTTTTTTTGTTTTGATAAAGGCCGTGTTTGTTAGGGATTCGTGTTTTACAGCCTTGGAAAAAATAAAATACTACTCAAGCAAAAACAACCACCTTTATTTCTTAAAGATAACCACATTTTTACCACAAAAAACATCCAGGAACCATCTCAGAATATATATTTTCTGGCCGCTTAACCCGCCCATATCTCAGTCACAATGTTGCAGAGATGCTATTCCATAGTCACAACTTGCTAACGGTCAACTCTGCAAAAGTGTTTTGTACAAATACTAACTTTAGGAAGACCTACTTATCTTCATTGTTGCCAAATTACCAGGTAATGGTTTAAGCTTCCATATTTCAAATGCATATACATGCACGTGTGCACATGTATTTGATTGGTTTATTTGTGTATGCAGTGAAGGAGATTCTGAAATTATGTTCTGCTGAAGCGTTGGCAATGGTATGCAAACTTTCTAGCTTTGATTCAGTAAATAGGTATATAAATATTGTTGAAGTTTAGATAAAAAGGCTAAAATGGTCATGATTAGTTTGTTTTAAAGAATTGAGCATAATTGTGGCTAAAATCAGTTATGTGACCCGTTTACATTCCAATGGAGGTAAATAATTTAATTACACAATCAATCTATAATACCCAGTAGAATAATTTACTTAGATTATGTTAACAACTGATCTTGGTATAAATAAGCTGAGTTCGGGCTCTTGTAAGTTAAACGAGCTGAGTTTGAGCTTTACTCATTATTCATTAAGTAGTTTTATAATGTTGATTTTATTCTTGCTTAATATTATGAAATATGTATTGACTGGTTCAAGATGTAAAGATCCCATTCTTGCACTTTGTTTATTCACTAATTTCCAATGATTTATGTTTGTTTATATTGCCTATTTCAAAGTTTGCAATCAAGATATTATTGTCTGGCAGCAATGCGTTAAAGGAGTTAGCCGTCATACTATTCTCAATCAGATGAGGTAAGTTATAATATTTTATTATCCTTTAGCTATCATTAACTTAGAAGAAAATGTAATCGCTCAATATCATGGTCATTCCATTTCGATAAAGTGTGTGTCTAACATTTGTTTTTCTAAATGTATACATAATGAAAGAGAGAACTGTTCAGTTTTTGTTTTGATATTTGAAATTTTGAATATATAAGGAGATTGTTTTAAACAATTGCATCTGTGTTTAAAGTTATTGTATCAGTATGTAGTATTCCTTTTCTTTCTTTTTTTTTTCTATATAAAGAAGCTAATTACATAAATATAATGTGTTTGCATGGTTTACATGAAGATAGTCTATAGGTGAGATAAGAGTTTGGAGTATTGACATTTGATACTATAAAAGTCAAGGAAAGGAAAAGATAAATATGGAATAATCTAAGAAAGGATAATATAATTTTGTGGGAATAATAGGAATCTCTAATAAAACATGAAAGTAAAATGAAGATATACGCCAAGGACTTTTTGTCATAATCAATAATCTGCAAAATTAGGGATTATTTGGTTATTTTTTGCCGGTTTTTTTTACCAAGATTAACCTTTTTCGGGTATAAATACTTGAACGTGATTATAATTCCATGTATCATTATTTTAAAAATGTTAAATATGCTTACATTTTGGTTTTTGCTTTGTTAGATAGAAAAAAAAAAGCAAGACTGACGTATAAAGAATGTGTGATATGATTGAGTCGGATTTGTGGGTTGGTTTTGACAAACCTATGTTAATATAAAAAGCGTGTGATATAAATGAGTCGGATTTACGGGTCAGTTTTGACTTTTGACAAACCTATGTTTAGGGCCTATAGTTTATATTTACTTGAGGTCCGGGACATGTTTCAAGAAATGTGAGTTTTTTCTCTTATTTTTTTTTCGTTTTAGGTCTCATTTAAAGTTAATAAATTTACCGTGGGGTTGTTTCTCTTATTTTTTTTTTCGTTTTTAGGTCTCATTTAAAGTTAAAAAATTTACCATGTGGTTGCTTCTCTTACCAAAAAAATAAATTAATTAATCATGATGCACAAAATAACTATCTTTTTAGGTTACAAAATACATATAGCAATATTCATAGAATGGGTTGGTAATGACATCAAATCATCAATTACAGTACTCGGTCGTCAATCCTACGTAACATAATAAATGCATGGCGGAATCTTAGGTACATGTGATTAGTAGTTTGTAATTTGGAACAAGTATTGACAATTGTCTGTCATCTAAAAAGTTAACACAGTCTTTGGTTAGGTGATATTATTATTTAGTGTTAATACGAAGTCCAGACACATATATAAATGCAAATATTTGAAATACAAAAATTTAATGATCTAACAAAAAGCATGTTTGTGTGGTACATTGTCGCTTAAGGAAAAAATATTGTTTTATATGTTTTTATTAAGTGGTTATATAAACAAGATTTGATGTTGAATTGCACTTTGTTTTATTTGTATAAACATTGTAAGGCACTTGTAAGTGAATTATATTTATCTACATTTTAAAATAAACTCTAGATTGTAAATAATATACTATATTTTTGGTGTAGAGTAGCTCTTTTATTGGGCATCACTTCTATTTAGTTAATCTTTTAAAAGATCCCATGCGTTCTATTAGTGTATGCATGAATGGTTCTTCACTTGCGCATTTAGTTTCACTTTAGCCTATGCTAACGCGGTCTTACTAAATCTGCACTTTGTGTTTTATACATATTTTTCAGATCCCGGAGCATCGCGCGGGCACCTACTAGTATATATATATATATATATATGATGGGTATCATTACTGAACTTTTAAATTATTTAAGAACTTGTAGGAACCCTTGAAAACTAACGTTTTATATAACTTTTTTTTTGTATGTTAGTTTTATTTGAGTGTAGCTTTATTTTTATATTTATAATTATAATTACAATTTTGAAAATTAGTTTTTATACATATCTATGTTTTTTGTGTAAATTTGTTAGTATATAAATTTTTACACATATGTAAACTTGTGATTAATATATGTAATAAATTTTTTTATATAAAATATGATATAACTACTCTTAAATAATGTAAAATATAAAAAAAAGTTATAAAAATGTTTGGTTGTTTAGAGATCCTAACCTTTTTAGAGTTTTTAAATGATACCAACTATATATATTATCTAATTATCTATATAATTGCATACCATCAAATCCTACATGTCGCTCTCACGTCGCTCATCACCCTTTTCTAAAGCCACCAAATTGTTTGATTTGTAAATGGAGAGCTCTCATTGATTTAGCCCGGTTTTGACCCGAATAGCCTTACGGATCATAACATCCCCTTTTCCGTTTCTTGATAAACCTTGATTTGAGAAACCCTAACCTCACAATACCTTCATCACGTTTCCAAACTCACAACCTTAATAACACACACTCTTCTTCTTCGCTCCGCTAGGGTTTTGTTTCATCATACATACTCCACTAGGCGTGAAAGCTCTAGGATATTGTCGTTGAATTAGGAAGCTCCTCCACCATCGAGCTCCATGGTTAATAAAACAAACGTTAATTAATTCCCTATATCGTATTCAGCACCGTTAGCTGTTTTGGATCAAACCCTAAGACGATTGCCCCTCTCCTAAACATTTGTTTTCCATGTTCAAGGTATACAAGAATAATAATAATGAAAATTTACAAGACAAACGTCATAGACAAAACACTTATTTCTTGAATGTGCTCAAAGATCCAGTATGCTTATGTCATGTTATGTATATTATTATGATAAGCATGTCCCTTTCATTTATTAATACGTTGATGGCTATGTTTGATCTCTAATCGGTCAAACAGGTAATGTAATCCGGTTGGTCTGATCTTTGAGTTGTTGTGGCAGGTTTTCCTTCTTAAGTTAATGGGGGTATCTTTTAGGTGTATTACAAAGTGTCCACATATAAAGAAAGAATGAAATTGAGGTGAATTATTTTTCATACATATATGCATCAAAATTTACATTTTGTATGTTGTTTTGTTATTTATGGCCGCTGTTGTTTTGCGTATGTATGATATTATTAACTCAGCAAAATTAATTATGTTTGGTTTGAGTTAACAAGTCAATATACGTGTTCATCCATGTTAGGCACATTTTTATTTTTAACCATATATTTATTTGTTCTTGCAGGTTGTTATTCTAAAATATATAATACATGGGGTGCTTTTATGTATTCAAGGTAATAGGAAATAAGCTAAAATCATGTAAAGTTGCTCTACATTTTTCAAAACAATAATTTCAATAGTAGGCAACAATAATAACTGGAATTCAATACTAACTGGAGTTCTTTATATATGATAATCAGTTATTCTTTTCTTTATTTTCTAAATAATCATAATGCTATTTTGAGCTGAAAAGATTATGCATTCGTGTTTGTGTTTGTGTTTGTTCATTTAACTTTAAACGAACACGAACACTTAATCGGGCAAATGTTGGTGTTCATTTCATACATTTTTAAAAATGAACATATTCACCTCAGAGAGTGAAGACGTGTTAGCTGACATTATATGTGAGGAACTTTTAGCAACAGGAGAGGAGTTTCTTTCGTTTCGTAAAAAGTGAATGGTTAAAAAATCCAAGAATAGCTTGTGTCGGTTCATGATGTTTCGTTGGTATTATTTGCAACGTAGTATTGTACATAGCAAATGCAGGTGATTCTCTTGTGGTAATGGCGAAAGAAGCAGATAGATCTGCAAACGCATTAAAAGTTATTAGACTTTCAGAAGAACACAATGCAAGCTTTGAGTCAGTTAGATAGGAACTAAAATCATTGCTTCCGAAGGATACATATCATTCTTCAGACGGGTGTTTTGAATCAGTTAAATAGGAACTAAAATCATGCATCCAATTGATCCAAATGGCATGGCATAGAATGAGTTGATAAACGAATCTCTTTTCCCATTTCCTTTAACCGGTTACATTCTATACTAATCTTATTTATTTGACCTGTTATAGAATCAAAATAACTTATTAATCCATTGCAGTATCTTTATGCCAAAGGTTCACGCAGTTGAATGTTATTTCACCTGTTTGGCCCGATATAAAGTCAACAAGGGGTCAAAAATCATCTGGTGGTGTTGAATGGGCTTCATATATGGGTTTCGTGTTTCGGATTAATCAGTCTGGATTATTCGGGTTTTGATGTTTGAAAGCCTAATCGAAAACCGACCTTAATGACAATTGGTTTTCAGGAACGTGATCTTTGGATAGGAGTGAGATCGGGTCGAAACGTGTTGGATTGACGTCTTGCGGGTGCTCTTGGTCTCTTCAAGATCTCTTACGGGTGGTCAATAGTCCGCACTCAATCTTACCCCTGAAATTATTACTTATTTATTTTTTTAATTTAATGATATATAATCTTTATATGTATATATGGGTTCAAAATTACTAAAATATGTTTTTAAGTCTTGTGTCAAAATGACTAAAGTGAGTCATTCAAAACCACTACCCTATATAATCTTGATATGGGAGTTTGACTTCCAAAGTCTAACATGCATCATTGAAACAATGTATTTTTTGAGACATGGTATATATATTGGTTAAAAATCGGTTTTAATGATAATGTAATCAAATTAGTTTTGTGACGTAGGGTGTTTGAACGACAATGGTGATTATACGAATACAAATGGAAATGAACACAATGATTTTGTTACGAGAAAAAACCCTTGATCATTATGAGATCGTCGACAAAAAAACCTCGGGTGATGGCAAGCGTATATCACCAATATTATTAGTGAACAAAGAAGTGTAGTACAAAGCGTGAGCTAAGGCAGCGATTACAAGAGAGAAATCTGTGTGTGTGTGTGTTATAGGTGTGTCTTTTTTTGTGTTCTTTTCATGCTTGACAACGTTCATTTTAATGACTTTGATGGCGAGATAATGGGTTGGACTCGGTCATTAGACGTTTTACATGCGTTAATATTATTAACATAAAGAGAACAATCATTGGTAATCAACAATAAATACCGAGGATCCTTGATTCTGACAAGATTTGAAATACATGCTAAAGATAACTGATCCAGAACATGTGTAAGGATAATATATCCAGAACATCAAATTTTTAAACCCTAAGACCACGAACCATTTGATGGGAGGGTGTACTATTTATGAAAGAATTTGGTGTTCAATTGCTAGATAATTAGATTTGGGGCTATAGTTACTAGCTTCCAAAACCCTAGGCTATCGTACCACGAGGGTAATTCGTTGAAGCAAAAAGTATTATAATAAGTGTCTGGTGGAAGCTATTGTGATAACGACATGGAGAGTATTGTGGGATTTCAAAGCGATAGTGTCATTCATGTTAATAACAAGATTATGAAGAAAACGTTGCTTGGAAAAAATTTCCTTAAAAAATTTTCATTCGACAAGTAGGACCTTGGTGATTCACCAAACTTATAACGGGGATAACTAATTTCATATGTTGTTTAGTAAGTACTATCGATTAGCAATTGAGAAACTTGCAAATAAAAATTAGTATAAAAATAAAATATTACAACAATTTGTGAAATAATAGTTGCTTTACATTTTAATTCGATGAATGATATTATATGCCAAATACGTCTGAATATAAAATTACCAATGAAGTTGTATTATAAGTTATAACGTACACAACACAAAAACATCATGATGTCTCGTTACCAAACCACAATCATCATCATTGCAAACCAACAACCAATGAACTTGAAATTTTCCTTCGGGTTTAATAAATTGAATTTTTCCTTCATGTTTATAACTTAATGGGTGGAATATTTTTCCTTTTTAACAAGCGGGAAGATGGCAAAATATACACAACGAAAAATAGATGGGTTACATTTTCAATTTAAACCAGGTAGCAAACGGGCATTACTTGGGTCAAGAGAAGTAAAGACTGACTACCTAGAATATTCGTAGCAACACGAATTCGATTGTTATCAGTTGGTTTGTTACGGCATGAGAAATTAAATAAAAAGGTAAATTTATAAATGCTTAAAACAATAACGACACACATACAACTTTTAATCAAAGTGACACGAATTTGGCTGTCAGCGGTTAGGTTTGTGCCGATACATGCATTAAACCAAAAAGATAAATTAGTAGACGTCCATAATAGAAGTAAAACTCATACAACGTACCTATGATACTATATATATATATATATATGTGAAAAATGTTCAAATAAGAATAAAGAGTTTCCTAGGAATGATAAGAACCAACAAAATTTTGACATTTGGCATTACAAATTATGGTGAAAGAACAATTCTAGGAAACTATGTCGGTTATAATGATGAAAGAGTAATTTTAGGAAACTATGTCGGTTATTGGTAATTTTAAATCTCAACCATTGATTAACATGATGCAATGGCTATGATTTATTTTTTAGTCTTCCTAGGAAACTACTTCTTTTTAGGATAACCCTCTCCATATATATATATATATATATATATATATATATATAGAGAGAGAGAGAGAGAGAGCAAGGTTATATTAAGTAGTCGGAATCTAGGAGAGACAGTCTTTACTTAGAATAATAAGTAGTCGGGATCCAAATGGTGGGGCTGAGAGACAGTGGCTTCGTTCCGAAACAGGCGGTTTTGAGGGCGGAATCTAGGAAGGTTGCTAAGTATGAGGCGGCGTGTTTGGAGAATCAGCACGTGTTCATTCCATTTGACTTCGACACATTCGGATCCCTAGCTCCCGAAGCGGTTCGCTTTTTAGAGCGGGTGCAGAAGATGGTCCACAGTGACTCGCATAGCCCGAAGAACCAAGGATTGATATTTAGTAGAATAGGCTTTGCGATCCAAAAGGGGATAGTGGCGCAGCTTGTTGCTCGCTTACCCATTATCCAGATGTAGTTTGGTTTGTGTTAAATGTTAATAAAAACTATTTTATTTAAAAAAAATAAAAAAATAAGTAGTAGATTTTTCCTAAGAAGTGTAGAAAGTGTGTTTTCACCATTTAATATAATAAAACACACTACACAATAAACACATTGCAACTAAAATAAAACACATCGCACAATAAACACACTTTTCATATCCGCCGTCAGATCAGCATATCTAACGCACCAGATTACTACTTACACTTCTTAGAGCATTCTTATTCCATCCATCAAAACTCTCCCTATCTCTATAATTTGAAAAAATCTTCTAATTTTCACTCCATCCTA
Organism: Bidens hawaiensis; assembly: GCF_021521415.1. Taxonomy (NCBI): domain Eukaryota; kingdom Viridiplantae; phylum Streptophyta; class Magnoliopsida; order Asterales; family Asteraceae; genus Bidens; species Bidens hawaiensis. Next base: position 66,956 of record NW_027497799.1, on the reverse strand, counting down.
TCCCCTATTGAAATACCCTAACTATAAATGTCACACCCCGACCAAAGGCGGCGGAACATACCGGGGTGCAACCGATTGCCTAAATACACAAGACACTATTTAAAATGACAATATTTATTCAACTCATTTTATTTCAGCAATTCAATAAACAACACATTTCGTTCACACAAACAAGTTGAATACAAGTAGCAATTATGTTGTTCATTTACTAATATCCTAAAGGTCTTGGTAACGTTTTCGTCAAGTCCTCGAGTCAACAAAAGTCAAACCTATAACATTTCATAAAATAAAGTTTGTCAACACAAAGGTTGGTGAGCAATTCATAAGTTTGAGCAAATAGGTATATAGTAATAAAAAGCCACAAAACTTGTATACGAAACAATAAATAAAAGCCATAATTTGGATAAAATCGCTAATAGGATTACGTTAGCGACACCTGCCATAAGAGAATACCAGATGGTTCAGGATTTAATAGAATATCGTGAATTGCATTACGTTCACGACACCATGCTATAAGAGAATACCAGATTGTTCACGGATTTATAGACTTCCATCAACCAAAAGCGATAAACACATAGGCAAATAAGCATAGAACACCAAATCGAACGAGTATTTAAGTAATGTATACAATCACGTTTGTGGATTTAAGATTCAAGTAAATAAAGTATTTAGTTTGATAAGTATGAAATGTCACCCCAAAACGAAAGATGGAAAAAGGGGTATGAAAGTACTCACCTCGATTGACGAATTGAGAAACTAATAAGTGATCGACATATAGAAAACTTGTAAACGAAACGAACAAATCTGACTTGAAAGCTAATTGAAAACGAATAAATAAAATATATTAATGAACTTGAAATTTAGTTGAAATTACACTTGAAACATTGGACAAGAAGGTTCGGTTGTTAATCGGATTACCGGTTAATTTGCCATTAATCAGGGACTCATACTTAATTGATAATTTAAAATAAAGTAATATTATTTTATTGGGCTTTTAAATAACTAACCCAATATTGAAAGAAACAAGACGGGTTTAAATCAAGAGTGCGGTTTTATAAAAATGAATTGATAATAAAGTTTATAATAATATTATTAATGATAAAGATAGTAAAGATAATAATGACTTTAAAATATGCTTTTTTATATATACATATATATATACACATATATATATGGATATATAAAATAATAATAATAACAATATCTATTTTTAATAATACTAATATAGTATAATAATTATAACAATAATTATTATTAATAATACTAATACTAATAATTATAGTTAAAGAATAAAAATCTTGGTATTAATTTAAAGTGTTGTTGATAATAATAATAATAATAAGTAATATTGATAGTAAAAATGATATCATACTCGGTGTTGGTTCGATTTCTAAACGAGTTCACAGAATAAGTATAATAATATTATTGTTAATAATTAATGATAAAAATATGATTTTTATAAGTAATAACAATATAATCTTTATTAATAATAATAACTTAAATATTTATAAGAATAATGATAATAATAATAATAGTAATGAGTACATATAATAATAAGTTAAACAAAATAATACTAATAATAATCTTTATGTTGGTGCATGATGTCAGTAGTTTAGTATCTAGTATTTTGTGTGTGTCTGTAATCGAGTTAGATTGTTTGATTTGGTTTTAGATATTGTGTCACACAAGTTCGCCTGGGATGTAGGCGAACTTGTGGACAAGCGAAGTTAGGACAACTTCGCCTAACATGTTAGGCGAAGTTGTCGAGGTGTATTTAACCTCAACTTACGGCTTGTTTTATTAGTGATTCGGGAACGTGTTTTTGTGATTGAATATCACGTGTTAAAGAGTTGCAATACAACGTGTCTTATTAGTATTGTAACGTGTGTTTGTGTTTCGGTTTAACGTATTATACATCTTACGCTCGTATCGTGTTACTTAGGGATTCCGCACCTACGTATTACGAGATACTCCTGTGTAGATCCGGCTGGGAACCTACAATTGGTATCAGAGCATTTGCTCGTGATTGTGTGGTTCGGGATTATCACACGAGTGTAAAGATCGTTCCGTTCGACTATTCGCGGAACGAGTTTACGTTGAAATACTGTGTTTTTGTGTCCTACCCATCTCCCACTATAAAAAATAACCCATTACACCTTCGCATACCTCGCAATACGTCAAATTAAAACCTAAAAAAATCTGAAGTTCATCAGGCGAAGTTGCCGTCACTGTTCGTAGGGTTTAAGCGAAGTTATAAGTTTAAGCGAAGTTATAAGTTTAAGCGAAGTTATAAGGTTAAGCGAAGTTATAGATCAAGCGAAGTTAGGAAACAAGCGAAGTTAGAGGTTCAGCGAAGTTGAGGAAACAAGCGAAGTTAAGCTTAAGCGAAGTTAAGCATAACTTCGCCATCTGATCACTGTTAAAAAAAAATTCTTTACTTTCTTTGTGTTTGCGAGTCATGTTTCTTTCAACAATGACTTCAATAAACATTACGGAACTGGTGAAAATGGAAGTTGAAGCCGGTTCAGCAACTAAAGCTCCAAAAATGCTCAAGGGTACCGATTTCGTTGCTTGGAAAGATCGGTTTGAACAGTATGTGAAATATCAAGATGCAAAGATGTGGGTGTGCATACAAGATGGATACATTCCACTAACAGCCTTGTTTGAGGGTCGTGAACAGATTAAGAAGTACAATAAGATGGAAGAGGAAGAAAAAAAGATGTATGAGGCAGAAAGTAAAGCTCATGCAGCAATCACAATGGCTCTTCCACAAGAGATTCTTCATACATTCAAGAAGTACAAAACTGCTAGAGAGCTATGGGAAGCACTTGAAAATCGATATGAAGGTAATGTGGGGATACGTGCTTCCAAAACAAAGCTGCTAAAAACCCAATTCTCTGTATTCAAGTATCTGAAAAATGAATCACTTGACGATATCATCACCAGATATTATCACTTGATGACCGAACTCAGCAATTACTCCATTGTATACAAAGAAGAGGAGATAGTAGAGAAACTTCTTGATGCTCTTCCACCGAAATGGGAAATGTATACGGTTTTGATGAGAGAGGATAAAGAATTTGCCAATATTGATCTTGAAACAGCAGTCAATAAGTTACGAAATTTTGAGCTCAACATGGTTCGAAAGGAGACACCAACTGATCAGGTTCAGGATCCGGGAATGTATGGTGCGAAAGTCTCTCCAAGTTCAAGTTCAAAATCAGAATCCTCTGCCTACTACTTAAAGGGAGAATCAAACTCAACTCGAGATGGTCATGTGATTCTCAACATGGATGGTGACGTATGTTTCGTAGCTGGAGGAAGTAATTCCTCAAAACCTCAAGCCAGAAGTGGAAATTTCTCGACAAATGTTCCAACCAACAACTACTCACAGATGCCCATGAGTCTTAAATCAGCTGAACAACAGTTTGCTCTCTATGCATCATTCATTGCATCTTATGAGAACTATATCAAAGGTAAAATAGTCGACCCGGCAAATTTGGATGAGGACTATGATCAGATCGATGCTGATGATTTAGAAGAGATGGATTTGCAGTGACAGATGGCTATGATTGTAAGAAGGGTTAAGAGATTCATGAAGAAAACGGGTAGAAAGTTCGTTGGAGAAAGACCAGGGTTTGACAAATCAAAGGTTAGATGTTACAACTGTCAACAGAATGGTCACTTTGCCAAGGAATGAACAAATGAGAGAGTCGAACGCAGTCAGAACAGGCCTGCACAACAGAATGGGGGAGGTAGTGAGAATAGGGCTATGGTATCTAGACAAAATGGTTTTGTTGGGTGAGAGAGACGGGGAGAGAGTGAGCTGGGTTTTGTTGGTTGCTAGAAAAACGAGCATGAGGGAAAGATGGCTTGGTTTGGGTGAGGGGGAGTTACTAGGCCGCCAGAGAAAGGGGGAGGCCGGCCTCTTGCCAGGAAATAGAGGATGCCGAAAAAACGGCTAGGGGGTAGGTGGTGACGGAGATCGAGAACAGGGGAGGTAGGGGGTGTTCGCCGGAGATGGAGATGGTGGTGGCGTCGGCTTCTCGCCGTCAACTTAGAGCTCCGCCGGATAACGGCTGCCGGGACGTCGCCGGAAAACGGTGGGGAGGGGGGTGGCGGCTGATAATAATAATGTGTTATGGTTAGGTCTTTTTCTATTTATATGTATTTTACATATTTACCGAATGGCCCTTCAAGTTCCATGTGTTTTACGAAAGGTATAAAACTTAATAAATGTTAATATAGGTTCGTAAATGGCAAAGATTACCCCTTACAATTTATAAACTAATTTTTATGTTAAATGAACAACGATTAGTACACGCCTACATGACGGGTTTGATGGACTAAGTACGTGGAAGATTTGAAGATCGACTTAAATGATGTATAAAATTACCGGGTCGGGTTTACAATACAATACGGGTTCGACGTATAATTTATTGAAATGAAACGCGAAAAAGAATCGAAATCCGAATTTGACGAATGTCACACTAAATAATAGAAATATGCTACAATAACTTTTCATATATGAAAACCTACTGAGCCCTCCCTATCTTAACAAGATCCTGGTTTCCCCGCCCTCATCACTTCTCCCGCTCTATCTTTTCTATTCTAGGGTTCGTGACCCTCTCTTCGCATATCAAAGAAATTAAAGCAAATGGAAGGCAATTGATTCCCTCTTAAGCCTATCATCGGCTCTCTCTACCATCTCCATTCCCTCTTAAGCAAATCGAACACCAAAATCAAAGATTTCTTGTTTGAATTGAAGCAATCGGGGCCCTGTGTTCAACGATACAAACTGCAGCATGTATCTCTCTCCCTCTCTCTTAATTTAATTATGTTTATTATAGGATTCCAACTATCTTCATAAAACTTACCCTCATCCACCACAAATTAGCAACACTAAAGCTAAACAACAGTCAAATAAGTTCCTGAAACACAATATTTGAGGTTTTATTAAGAATCTAGCTACTACACTATGATAAATAGATAGAACCATTATGACATTAGAAGCACATTCAGGAATAAAGAAGCAACTACATGATAAACAGTGAAATCATGCAACTATTTTATCAGTTTATTAATGTTTGAAGAAACTTAACCTGACTCGATGTTAAACGAAAAGACCTAAACACACTCAAAACAACTTATTGTTGTATAATAACACAGGTAGTAGAGTAAATAAATTTTTAACATGGAATGGTAGGATAACATTTTGATATCAAGCAAAATAAAAGTAACATGAAAACAATTTGTGCACATGATCATATGGCTTTAAGTTATGCCACTAAATAACTCAAAAGGAAAGTTTAGATTTATATTAACTAGTGCCTAACTTTAATTTACTATTAGTTACCGTTTAATAAGATAGAATCAGTATCAACAACAATATTGTTGTTGAATTCACCAACAGTAGACCAATATCTATTTGACCATAATTTGTTTTTCACAAGAGTGATATGTTAGGAATAAGTTTATTTTTGGTTAGATACTTGGGCCCATTTGGGTTCAGTAGGCAGGACATAAGGTCATACTCGGAATTTAGGCAATTTCAGTTCGGTTATATTTTGCATTTATGTTTTAGGCAAACCGTTCTTGTGATAGAGCCATAACGGGTAGGTGTGACTGACATGCAGCAATGAATATAAAAAGTTTAAATAGGTCGAATTTCTGTTGTAATATTACCTTCGTGCGACACCGGTCACAATTGTGTGGTCGTGGCATTTGTAGAAATCTTTTGATTCTCCAATCTCCTACACTCATTAACCGCCTCATCATGAACTCCTGGTGCAAAGCGTTTACTAAAAGCGAGTCAGAATCTGAGTCTGTGCGGGACCTTTTTCCTGAAGACTGAGTTTTGTCAATGGTTGTAAAGATACTGACGACATGATTTGATTAAAACCTCAACAACAACTGAGTGGAGTTTATGATTTATTATAACTTATATTATTTTATACCAACGCACAACAGCTAGACTGTAACATTCGTTAATTTTCGGACCCGAAACCCAACTTGTTTAAAATTTTCGATGTGATTCAGTTAATTATACATATACCCATATGTTACATATTTCATACGTAGTTGTTTTTCTTTCCTAAAGTTATTTAATAATATTAATCAATACTAATATGTATATGAATAAAAATTATAACACTCATGATTTTTTCTTTATTCAAATATCACATAAATAACATTATTGATGCATAACCAAATTACACCATTTTAATCTAGTTATGTCACATTTATTTTTGTCACATTTATTTTTACCTAAATTTATTTATTTTTAAAAGACGAAAAATATCTTCCTACACCATTCAAATTTTGGTCAAACCTCATCCCTCAAATCACTCTCCTAATCAATTTTATCATTAAAACATTCTAAAGAAATAACCTCCTTATTTTAGTATAAATAAGAACTCATTCTCACCCCTTTCATCTTGCACCACTTTTTGACAAGTTCAAGAGATTATTCATTTCAAAGATAGGGTTTTAATTATTAAAGTCTTCTTCATCTTATTTCTATTTATTTTAAATTCTTGTTCATACTACTTAATCTAATGGTCATATGACCATAACACAATCATATCTAAGAATCCACATAATCCATACACCATGGTGTATAGAGTGGATGAGACAAAGAACACAAGGAGATGATCGATTACACGAAGGTCACACTTGAAACGTTCTTACATCTTTATTTTTCTTTTTTGAATCATTATTTTTTTGTTCAAATGACCCAAGGATTTTTGATGATATATGCTAATAAATGTTATATAATCATATCCAAAAAAGTCCATAAGTTTATTTCATCAAAATCCTTTTCGAAATCGTTAGAATATTGCTTTTAGCAATATTTCAGTTTTGACATTAGATATAGCCGTCAAAGAAAGAGGCATATCTTGTTTATAACAAACTGAAAAAATGCAACACCAAATTCTATTATATACTTCAATGAAATACGGTTCTAAAAACTATTTTTACGCATTTTAATTCATTCCTATGAATTCACAATAAATATTTTAAAAACAGTGCGTAGATTCTTACCCTCTGGTTACGAATTTGCAAAACTTTTTTAAATGAAAGTTGTTTAAAACATTCTAATTTAGTAGACTGGAAAGTCTTGATTTATAATAAAATTGTTTGATATTTTAAATACCTTAATCAAAACAGAATAGTTTGCTGTCCAAAAACTGATTTTGTATTTTATCTTCTTTTTTGATCTTTTCCTTGTTTTTATCTTTATATTATATATTAGATTTAGTATTCTTTAAACTTTTCAATCCCATTAGTTAGTCTTTAATTATTATATTTTGTTTATTTATGGTTCGTGAGGTTCGATCGTTCATTTTTTTTAATGTGCTTTCGGTTGTCATTTCAAATTTGGCTTTAATCTCAAATGTGAGTTTACATATCCCCCTTTTTCATCTTTTAAATTTTGAGGGTGGCATGTATACCCTATTTAAATTACTCATTTTTATTTACTTATCTATTCATAACACAATTTTATATATGTTTATGTGTGATTATTGTATGCTCTATGTGCTTAATTGTTTATTTTATGTTTGGTAGTTGGTATCTCATCCTCATCTATCCTCATTTAGTATGATCATATATTTACGCAATTACTTTGATTTCGTATCAATAAGAACGGGTCCACATCTATTTAGTTGTTTACATTTTCATAAGAATTGTAATACTCATCATTTACATATGAATTGTGATTTATCTATATATATATATATATATAAATAACTAAAACTTATGCATTCTCACCAACATTCGTGTTGACAAACTTTATTTTCATACATGTTACATGTACAAGTAGTTGATATTATTCAAGTTGGAAGACAATAGTTTGACCTTAAGATATTATTCAACATACAAGAATATGATGTAATTGTTATAATTATTGAATTTTTGTACGTGTTTAATGTTAATGAAATTAAATATTCATTGTCGCTTTAATTAGTGTCTTTTGAGCTACTGTCCAATCATTACGTTACGCCCCGGCATGATCCGCCGCCTTTGGTCGGGGTGTGACATAGACAACTAGTATGCATATACAACATTAAAGCTTTGAACAAATAGTTGTTCTTTAGCCAAGTCTAATAGCAACTTTATTTCACATAAAAACATCCTATATTAAATCTATGCTACAAACTAAATAGTACACATAATCAATGCACACACAAAGAACCAAATATACACAACCATAGTAGCTAGATCTTAAACCATACCTTCGATAGCGGCAAACAAAGATCATTAATCAGCTAATATTAGAACCTGCAAAAACTAACGAAGAAAAATAAAAAGCTAAAACAAGCTTCTAATGATCAACTACCTTATGAAAAGGTGATACACAATTAACAACTAAATCACTAACTGAGGTATACAACATATAAAGCAACACCAAAAACTGCAACATAACAGACAACTTAACTTGCTACGAATTCTGATCCATTACGAAAGGTCGACTTGCGTGACCTGCTATAATTCTGATCAATATCAGATTTTTGAAAGCAGTTTGAACCAAAAAAACATTTAAGTTATATAGAAAACAAACTGCTTATAAAAAATTATTTTAATAAAATCCTTAATTCAAAATACAAATTACATATTGCAGCGAATGAGCACCACTTAACATAAATAGTTGATTAGTTTCTTTCATAAATTTTGCACAGTATCAAAAGCTATAATTAGAATACTGACATGGAAACCCCTACCAAACATATAAAGCATAACACAAAAACAAACATCTCTTTAGACTACTAAAGCATAAACCAAAACAAACCGAAACAAAATTTTTTTATTTTTATGCACACCCAGCATAAAAGAAAACGAAAACACACCAACACCCCTTGAAACACTATGTACATGAAATTAAGTAAAATGTAAGAACTATAGTTCAATTAGAAGCTACAATGGAAAGCAATAGGCAATTGAGGTTCGCCTGCTGCCAATCGAGAAACATAAGAACATGCAATTGAAAAGTGGTAGAGTGGAACATGACACCTGGTACACACGCGGCAGGGTATCCAGTAGACAAGGCCCACCAGGCATCAAAAAGTAAAAACCAACATGAAGAAACATGAAATGAATCCGGGTCGGATCCATGTTCAAGTTCCCCGGTCTTCAATATGAACGAACCACCGACTTGGTCTTCTTCTCCGGTTGCTCGAGATCTGCCATGGAAAAGTGGGGAAGTGGAGGTGACTGCTAAGAGAATGAACTCTTGTTTACAGACACAAAAATATGTGGGAGCCAAGTGTAACGATTCCGACGAAACCAGGTATACCCTAACCGGTAGACTGTAGTTACGTCATATTTAATGTCGGGTACATGAATTACCATAGTAATTATACGAGAATACAGGGTTCACTGTATGGATTGCACGTGAATATATAATTCATCGTATTGAATATGCGATCAATCGATCGATAGTTATTGAAACCCTAACGAATCTAGGGTTCAATTATAGACGAGATATATGCTATTTAGTGATGTTACGAAGTATTAAAGCTTCGGGATAAGTGGATTAAAGCACAGAAAAAGGATTTCGATTTAATAGTACGTCGGTACGTTAAACGAAACCTTTAATACCAGACCGAGCAAGAGACGATCGATCAAGCCGAAAAAGATGCACAATAATTAATAATATGATGTTTTGAGTTAATAAATGTCATGGTTTAAGTTTTTAAAGTTTTTAAATCGGTTTTATATAAATTTCATTTTTTAGCCGAAAAACAACCGTTTTGGCCTCGTTTTAAGCCGAATTAAACGTTTAACCGAGAAACGAACTGAACCAGATTATCCAAAACATTATCCGGATTGCAGATATCCAAATGAGTGGCCAAAAATGAACTTGTGGGTCCCACCCCACCCCCACATGAGGGCCGATCGGAATATAGGGGTGTTATACCCCTTACATTTTCATTTTTCTTTACAACTTATCAACAATCCTTCATCTCTCTCAACTTTAACATCCAAAAATCCGGAAATTGAGCAAGAAAACCGAGGTAAAAATCGTGTTATATACGTGTTCATCTTCGTTTCTTAAGTTTGTTTGCAAGAAAATGAGGTTTCAAAGATGAAAACCGATTCTTGCATGATCAAGTGATGTATACGGGTTATACAAGGGATCTTGGTCCAAGAAAGGAGTTAAACGAACCAAAAACGAATTTTTACGGTTTAAATCTTTGTTTTTGAATCATAACCGAAACCATGAAAGAAATGGCTTGATCGTGAGCGTAACTTGCTTGGTATTGTGGTATGTTGTTTGTAGGCTCTGTGTTTAGTGGTAGATAAGGCGGAAAGACGAGTTTGTAGCTTGTAGTGGCGGAAAACGAAAGGTATATTCGGTTTATGTCAGTGTATGTGTTTTTGAACAGATTGTTGGTCGTTTAGAGTTAGGTCATGAAATTTTACAGAGGTGTTAAACACATGAAAATATGAGTTCTGTGAATTTTTGGTAATTTTTGGATAAAGGATGAATATTTGGTGAATTTAATGCTCGGTTTTGGCCAAAAATGGTGAAAAATATTTAATTATCATGAAAAATTCTGGAAAATTGCAGATAAGCTTTTTATATCATGTATAAGTCACACACAAAATTTGAGTTCAGTTGGAGAAGTCTAAGTAGTTTTTTCGGTTAAACGAGTTCTAGGGTGTTCTAGCTCGGTTTTAGTAAAAATGGCATGTAAAAGAAGATTTTGGTTCTGAAAAAATTACAGGGGACTATGTGGATGGCAGGGGACATCCAGGAAAAATTTGGGATTTTTCTAAGATTGTTTGGTATTTACGACATATTTAGTGTTTAAATGGTGTTTAAAAATAGATAAATAAATTTTAAATATAAGAATTAATTCTGGAAATATTCTTATTAAATTCCCCACTGTTAAAAAGTGATTTGTGCAAAATTTCAAGATCCGAGTGTAAACGGATAATTATTTGTGCTAATTATCAAACTTTTAAAGTTAAAACGCGTAAACCGGTGAAGTTCGCTTAAGCGAGCTGACTGGTGTATAAAAACCCTAAAAAAGAACTATTTTCATATAAATGAGTTAGACAAGTAAAAATAAATCATCCGAAAATAATTCGGATGATTTGAGTAATTTTAACCTATTTTAATAGTTTCCGGTACGCCAAAGACTGAAACGGGTCCCGAAGCCAATCGGGAGGTCTAAACCGAGCTATAATTTCACATCTTTAATTAAATTATCAGTCAACCACTATTTTCGGGTCGTGTGTGACCAAACTCATTTTTGAAACATAAAAACGGATAACCGTGCTAGGCACGCAAAACGAGAAAAACGACTAATAGTAGTTGTGACCATGGAACTCTAAACGACATCACAATCTGAGTCCGGAGAAGTGTTTCTGGGTTAACCTTGCCCCCAGAACGGGTACAGTGCTGGGTTAATAGTGTCCCCAGATGTACCAGTCGATACGGTTAAAAGATTATATAAACAATAAGTGTATAATAACGATCTTAGGGATCATATTACAGATTGGACGCGTTAATTGATAATGATTGTTGTTACCTGCTTGCATGTGCTAAGGTGAGTTTCACGAGCCCCTTTTTCTGAATTGTTTTCAAATATTTTCCCGGGGCGGAAGCATGTTTCTATTAAAATGTTTAAGTACATACTGAACGCATGGACTTGTGTGTGTTTATAAATATTTGATTGTACGGGAATCGTACGGAATGGGTACAGGACTGGGTTAACAGTGTCCCCAGATGTCTTTGGAAGTGTTTCCGGGTTAACATTGCCCCCGGAGGGAGTACAGTACTGGGTTAACAGTGTCCCCGGGGGTTCCTAGAAGTGTTTCCGGGTTAACATTGCCCCCGGAGTGAGTACAGTACTGGGTTAACAGTGTCCCCAGATAATATTATATTATGATATGGATTTATCATGGTTTACTAAAATTGTGAAACTCACCAACTATTCGTAGTTGACCCGTTTTCTCACATGCTTTTCAGGTACAACTAAGATAAGGTGATTGCTTACGTGCTAAGTGCTTGATGTGTGTAAGATTTGCGTGCGGGATGTTAGGATACATTATAACAAATAGAGTTATGTATCGTATGGTATGATGTGTGTATCACCTAGACGGTAATGAAATACGAGATAATGTAATTTTGAAGTATATTAATGCATTCAGTTTTCTTTATAAACAATGTGGTTGATATCAGAGGTGTCTGTCGCATCCCGTTTACGTTTCCGCTGCGGTTGCGGGGTGTTACAGAACTTGGTATCAGAGCCATTGGTTATAAAAGAATTAGGATGTCTTTAAAAGATACCTAAAATATAACCAGTAGCTCAAGTATTATAGGATCTGAATATCAACTAATAATATATAGTGACGAGAGCTGGATAAACTTGGATGGACAAGTGAGTTATTATGGTCCGGAACATAATAACAGACTTGTCCGCACGGGGAATCCAGGGGAAGTCACGGGGTACGTTAATAGGTAAAAATGGCAACATATGTGTAAAGTATATAATATTATTTATACGTGCTAATGTGTATATATATATATGTACATATCTTGTGGGTACATGTATTGAGAAATGGGACCCGGATAAGAACCGGGGAAGGAAATAATAAAAAGTACCGAGGTTGCTGAAATTTCTAGAGCATCGGTTGATGATAAGTCTGACTTATTGGGCCATAGTTATGATAGTACCAAGTTAGATCTCCCGTTTGACATTAACCAGAAATATCTAGTAACCATCCCTCCCAACTGAAATTGATAAATCCCCTACCCTACCAATACCGGTACCGTATATTCTAATAACCCCAGATGTTCACCTGAACCGTCGACCCTCACGTACGGACGGACCTGTACCTGAACCCATCCTTGTTCCATTAAAATAAAAATAAAATAATAATAATAAAATGGATAATAAATGAGCTGATAAAAATAATATATAGAAATATATATATATGTATTGCTCACTCTCCAACATATGAGACATACCACCTCCAGATCGAGAATTACTGATTTTAGCAAACCTAGAACGCCTGAGGACATTGGCTGAGCAAGTGATAGAGTTTCCCATAATAGTAATTAATAATATTTGAAGGCAACCCATGTAGCGCGATTACCTTGAACCTTGCAACTCCCTATGTTAACTTTACATCCGTTAGATGCCTATACCCATGTATACTCGAATAGAATGATTACCCATACACAAAGAAGTGTTGGAATCATTATAGCATAGTTGGTTGTTCGTTTGTAGGTGGTATACTGTGTATGCCGGATATACGAATAAACACGGATATTATAACTCCGTGGTAGGTAATCGTTTGGTGCTCACGGTGAGCATGTATCGGTTATGATGACATGCAGAAGGATATTGAAATCATGAATATTAAACATTGATTTTTGTTGAGAAAGATCTATATGTCAGATGGTGACAAGGGTTATGAACCACATTTAGACGTTAACCGACGTCAGGTTAAGTCCATATGTTATTATATTTGTGGGACATATATACTAGATGCCGGTATGTGTAATACATATGATAATATTTGGTGTGTATGTGTATCTGTTGTTATGATTGGGCTGGTAACGAGTTATATGGTGAGATTAGTATTGATTACTGCGTACGGGATGAGTACGGCAGATTGACATAAAAAGAGTAACTCCAATGATGGAGATTGATATGATTCAGTTGATTGCTCAAGGATAGCAGATGATGATACTGAATGTTGTATCACAGATCACTGCTAGTGTTGATGCAAATGTGATCGCAGGATTATAGATCAAGCAATCACATGATTATGAATATTTCAATTCTTAGTGGTATTACTAAGAGTGATAATGTCCCACCGAATGCTATTATGACTACAAGTATTAGTTATAAACTAAACATGAATAGTAGTCGTAATGAATTAGATCCGGTATGAGGGGTATGTTTGTTAGTTGTGTTAAGGAAATTATTAATAGGTGACTGATGGTAAAGGGAGGAATGGATTAGCGAGTGGATAGAAAAGATCGAAATGGTTAAGGATGTTGGTAAGAGTCTAGAACATTGTGTAGTAAAATATGCTACAGATATGTTGGTAGATTATGATGTATCGTGATGGAACACGATGGTACAAAATTATAATTAGAAAATTATTACTCAGATGATATGGTCAGAATTTAATATTCCTGTGCTAGAGTACTTTATTTCGAGTAATTAAGTTCAGAGATTGGAGACTGAGCTATGGAAGATAGAAATGTTGTGTGCTGATCACTTAGAACACGCTAATCGTTTGAAGGAATTGTCGTGCCTGGTAACATGGCTAATTACTCCTGAAACTAAGCGAAGTGAGCGCCATATTGGGGACTAACTCCATCGATAAGGAGTATAGTCAATCCGGTAAAATATACAACCTTTGGAAGGGTTGTGTCACAAGCCAGCATCGATATACTTAACTCTATGGGAAGCGGACTGGAAGGACGTTAGGTGAGACGTCGGGTGTTAAAGAAGAGAAGTGATAAAGGCATAGTGCAAGATAGGCCTTTGAATAAGTAGGTAAGTCCTACAACCCAGAATTATACTAAGACTAGTTCTGGTGTGAAAACATGAACCGCATAAAGGGGTTCTTCCCTAAATGTGGAAAATATGGTTATCGGCAGGAAGAAGAATGTCGAGTGATAGTAGGCCACAGGTGTAGTAAAGATGGACGTAATGCCACAATTGTAGAACCAAGTGAAGCCATGTGAACCGACAACCCCAACCCATTCGTGTACAACCACTCCGAACCCAACAACTTCAATAACAATCCATCCAAAGAAATCAAATTATGCCAAACAGTTGTACTTGCTATGAATGTGGCAGTACAGAACGTTTCAAGAGAAATTGCCCAAAGTTGAACCAAGGTGTTGTTGGAAGATGAACCTCATGACAAGCATCAACCCCTGATCAAGCAAGGAGCCGTGCTTTTGGGAGTAATTCAAATAAAGCAAGTCATGATCCAAAAGTGGTATTAAGTACGTTGTAGTTTTAAATCAATAGACTTCAGCGATATTTTTACGGTCGTCGATAGAAGTTAGCTCCTGTTAACCTCCTATCATTTGGAAAGATACCGATTAGTGAAACTATAGAACCCTATACTGTAGAATCGCTAACGGTAAACCCCTAATGGTTAACTAAATTGTTCGGAATTGTCCTATTATTCTGAACGATTAACCTTTCCTTATTGACCTACGACCAGTAAAGTTAAGAAGTTTGACGTAATAGTTAACATGGACTGGCTAACTCGACATGAAGCTGAAATCAATTATGAAAAGAAGATGATTAGAAGCTCTCCTTCGGACGATGAAGCGATTAGATACAGAGAAAAGTGTACGGTATTATGTTACCACTCTAATCTCATTTTGAGATGTTATAGTATTTACGACAAGAAGACGTGGTGTATTTAACAAACGCGATTGCCAAAGTATTTAAAAGAAAACATACAGAAGATACCCCGGTGGTACGTGAATTTCCACAAGTTTTCCCAGAAGAACTTCCTGGATTACCGCCAACCCGACATGTCAAATTCGGAATCAATTTAATACCTCAAGCTGGCCCTGTTGCTAAAGCATCTTACCGACTTACACCAACTGAAATGCAAGAATTATTGGATAAGGTTTTATACGACCTAGTTAGTCACCATGGGGTGCACCAGTGTTATTTGGGAAATGAAGGACGGAAGTGTTAGGATATGTATTGATTAGAGAGAATTGAATAAAGTGACGATCAAGAGTAGGTACTCACTTCTTCGAAGTGAATGATCTGTTTAATCAACTGCAAGGGGCAATTTATTTTTAGAAAATTGATCTTAGATATAGTTATCACCAAATGAGAAATCCAAGAGGAGGACGTTGCAACAACAGTGTTTCGGACTCGCTACGGCCATTATGAATTTTTAGTTATGCCTTTCGGGCTAACAAATGCGCCGGCAGCATTCATGGAACTCATGAACCGAGTCTGTAAACTTTATTTTGACAAATTTGTCATAACATTCATTGATGATATTTTGATATATTTGCAACGTAAAGAAGAGCACGAACGACGGTTAAGAAAATTGTGGAAGTGTTAAAGCAAGAGGAGCTATACGTGAAGTTTTCGAAATGTGATTTTGAATAAAGAAGGCATAATCCCTTGGTCATGTTGTAAAGCAACAAAGATTTCACAAAGATCCAAATAAGATAGAAACAATTAAAATTGTGCCAAGCGCCGATTTTAAGTCTCCCCGATGGAGACGATGGTTTTGTTGCGTATTGTGACGCATCGCGTAAAGGGTTACGATGTGTGTTGACGCAGTATAATAAGGTTATAACCTATGCTTCCCGACAGTTAAAAGTACACGAGAAAAATTAAACTACTCACGACTTAGAACTGGGAGCGGTTATCTTCGCACTTAAAATGTGGAGACATTATCTCTACGATACGAAGTGCACCATCTTCACCGATCATAAAAGTTTGCAACACATATTCGATCAGAAAGAACTGAATATGAGGCAACGAAGATGGGTCGAGTTGTTAAACGATCATGACTGTGACAACCGTTATCACCCCGGCAAGGCTAACGTCGTAGCCGATGCCTTGAGTAGGAAAGATCGGGCTAAGCCATTGCGAGTGCGAGCACGGGGGATGATAGTCCAGTCGAACCCTTAGGACCTGATTCGAGTCGCTCAACGGGAGGCGTTGAAAGAGAAATAATTGGAAAATGAGGGACTTTACGGCAATGAGAATAATTTCGAACAGCGCGTGGACGAAATTCTCTACTTCAAAAATCAGGCTTGGATCCCGACCCTCCATGACCTTCGTGATTTAATCATGGACGAAGCGCATAGATCGAAATATTTCATACATCTGGGATCGGATTAGACTAGTGTTGATGCGAATATCTGAAAGGATCTTATTAATGGCTGAGTCGGAGAAAGATATGGATACGTATATTAGAGGATATTTGAGTTATGCGAGAGATAAGGCTGCACACCGAAAACCCTGGGGTACGCCGCAACGACAGAAAATTCGCCAATGATAGTGGGAATAAATTACCATGGATTTCGGGACGCAAATTCCCAAGATATATCAAAGGCATGAGGTAAATTGGGTAATCGCGGATCGATTAACCAATCCTCGCATTTCATCCCAAACCATGACGATTACCACAATGAATTCTTGCCCAAATTCCTGATGGTGAAATGGTATCTCGTCGTGGAGTACCATTTTCAATGATCTCAGATCGAAATAGTCATCCTACTTCCATTATTGGAAGGCGGGGAAGAAGCATCGAGAGCTTGAAGCTTTCTATGGGTGAAGTAATTATCACCAATTTGTAAATTGAAAATGGGCGTCAATCAAGCCATAAGATTTGAATTGATTCGAGAAACAACCAATCGGATTTATAATATTTAAGATGAGTTGAAAGCATCGCGAGATTGGCAAAGGGTTTATGCCAACGTTCAAAGGAAACCATTGTCCCAGAATAGAGGTGACAAGGCATTTTAAGGCATCACCTTAGAGAAAGGTGATATGAGGTTTGGCAAAACCGAAAATAGCTCCTTAATATATTGGGCCTCATGAGACTATCTCCATGATTGGTCACTTAGTTTATTGATTAAAGTATTCCAGGGGCTAAGTACTATACATGATGTTTGGCCACGTATACGGATTGAAAAGTGCCTAAGCGATGAGGCAACGAAAGTACTAGTAATAGAGGTACTCATAGAAGACATGCTTGATATCATAACTACTTCCGTAGAGATAGTAGACGGGAAAACTAAACAGTTTGGACATACCAAGCTTTATCGATTAAAATTAAGTGGAATTCACAGCGAGGACCAGATTATACCTGGTAACGCGAGGGTGAATTCTGAAGGAAAAACCCCCTACCTTTCTCTCGGAAAGGGATAGTGAGCGTGTAAAATTTCGAGGACGAAATTTCTTAACGGGGGGAGAATGTAACGATTCCGACGAAACCAGGTATACCCTAACCGGTAGACTGTAGTTACGTCATATTTAATGTCGGGTACATGAATTACCATAGTAATTATACGAGAATACAGGGTTCACTGTATGGATTGCACGTGAATATATAATTCATCGTATTGAATATGCGATCAATCGATCGATAGTTATTGAAACCCTAACGAATCTAGGGTTCAATTATAGACGAGATATATGATATTTAGTGATGTTACGAAGTATTAAAGCTTCGGGATAAGTGGATTAAAGCACAGAAAAAGGATTTCGATTTAATAGTACGTCGGTACGTTAAACGAAACCTTTAATTCCAGACCGAGCAAGAGACGATCGATCAAGCCGAAAAAGATGCACAATAATTAATAATATGATGTTTTGAGTTAATAAATGTCATGGTTTAAATTTTTAAAGTTTTTAAATCGGTTTTATATAAATTTCATTTTTTAGCCGAAAACAACCGTTTTGGCCTCGTTTTAAGCCGAATTAAACGTTTCACTGAGAAACGAACTGAACCAGATTATCCAAAACATTATCCGGATTGCGGATATCCAAATGAGTGGCCAAAAATGAACTTGTGGGTCCCACCCCACCCCCACATGAGGGCCGATCGGAATATAGGGGTGTTATACCCCTTACATTTTCATTTTTCTTTACAACTTATCAACAATCCTTCATCTCTCTCAACTTAAACATCCAAAAATCCGGAAATTGAGCAAGAAAACCGAGGTAAAAATCGTGTTATATACGTGTTCATCTTCGTTTCTTAAGTTTGTTTGCAAGAAAATGAGGTTTCAAAGATGAAAACCGATTCTTGCATGATCAAGTGATGTATACGGGTTATACAAGGGATCTTGGTCCAAGAAAGGAGTTAAACGAACCAAAAACGAATTTTTACGGTTTAAATCTTTGTTTTTGAATCATAACCGAAACCATGAAAGAAATGGCTTGATCGTGAGCGTAACTTGCTTGGTATTGTGGTATGTTGTTTGTAGGCTCTGTGTTTAGTGGTAGATAAGGCGGAAAGACGAGTTTGTAGCTTGTAGTGGCGGAAAACGAAAGGTATATTCGGTTTATGTCGGTGTATGTGTTTTTGGACAGATTGTTGGTCGTTTAGAGTTAGGTCATGAAATTTTACAGAGGTGTTAAACACATGAAAATATGAGTTCTGTGAATTTTTGGTAATTTTTGGATAAAGGATGAATATTTGGTGAATTTAATGCACGGTTTTGGCCAAAAATGGTGAAAAATAGTTAAATATCATGAAAAATTCTGGAAAATTGCAGATAGCTTTTTATATCATGTATAAGTCACACACAAAATTTGAGTTCAGTTGGAGAAGTCTAAGTAGGCTTTTCGGTTAAACGAGTTCTAGGGTGTTCTAGCTCGGTTTTAGTAAAAATGGCATGTAAAAGAAGATTTTGGTTCTGAAAAAATTACAGGGCACTATGTGGATGGCAGGGAACATCCAGGAAAAATTTGGGATTTTTCTAAGATCGTTTGGTATTTACGACATATTTAGTGTTTAAATGGTGTTTAAAAATAGATAAATAAATTTTAAATATAAGAATTAATTCTGGAAATATTCTTATTAAATTCCCCACTGTTAAAAAGTGATTTGTGCAAAATTTCAAGATCCGAGAGTAAACGGATAATTATTTGTGTTAATTATCAAACTTTTAAAGTTAAAACGCGTAAATCGGTGAAGTTCGCTTAAGCGAGCTGACTGGTGTATAAAAACCCTAAAAAAGAACTATTTTCATATAAATGAGTTAGACAAGTAAAAATAAACCATCCGAAAATAATTCGGATGATTTGAGTAATTTTAACCTATTTTAATAGTTTCCGGTACGCCAAAGACGGAAACGGGTCCCGAAGCCAATCGGGAGGTCTAAACCGAGCTATAATTTCACATCTTTAATTAAATTATCAGTCAACCACTATTTTCGGGTCGTGTGTGACCAAACTCATTTTTGAAACATAAAAACGGATAACCGTGCTAGGCACGCAAAACGAGAAAAACGACTAATAGTAGTTGTGACCATGGAACTCTAAACGACATCACAATCTGAGTCCGGAGAAGTGTTTCTGGGTTAACCTTGCCCCCAGAACGGGTACAGTGCTGGGTTAACAGTGTCCCCAGATGTACCAGTCGATACGGTTAAAAGATTATATAAATAATAAGTGTATAATAACGATCTTAGGGATCATATTACAGATTGGACGCGTTAATTGATAATGATTGTTGTTACCTGCTTGCATGTGCTAAGGTGAGTTTCACGAGCCCCTTTTTCTGAATTGTTTTCAAATATTTTTTCGGGGCGGAAGCATGTTTCTATTAAAATGTTTAAGTACATACTGAACGCATGGACTTGCGTGTGTTTATAAATATTTGATTGTACGGGAATCGTACGGAATGGGTACAGGACTGGGTTAACAGTGTCCCCAGATGTCTTTGGAAGTGTTTCCGGGTTAACATTGCCCCCGGAGGGAGTACAGTACTGGGTTAACAGTGTCCCCAGGGGTTCCTAGAAGTGTTTCCGGGTTAACATTGCCCCCGGAGTGAGTACAGTACTGGGTTAACAGTGTCCCCAGATAATATTATATTATGATATGGATTTATCATGGTTTACTAAAATTGTGAAACTCACCAACTATTCGTAGTTGACCCGTTTTCTCACATGCTTTTCAGGTACAACTAAGATAAGGTGATTGCTTACGTGCTAAGTGCTTGATGTGTGTAAGATTTGGGTGCGGGATGTTAGGATACATTATAACAAATAGAGTTATGTATCGTATGGTATGATGTGTGTATCACCTAGACGGTAATGAAATACGAGATAATGTAATTTTGAAGTATATTAATGCATTCAGTTTTCTTTATAAACAATGTGGTTGATATCAGAGGTGTCTGTCGCATCCCGTTTACGTTTCGCTGCGGTTGCGGGGTGTTACACCAAGGGTCCAAGAGAAGGTCCTTTCAATGAATGATAAAGACTCCTTATATAGGGACTCCATGGCTACCATCATGAACCCTAACCTTTATTGGGCTAGGCCCGGTTAGGGGTTACCTCCACAAACCTCCAGCCCAATGGGTCTAATTAGTAGATAATAATAATAATGTAATAAACATAATATATATGTAATAAATAAAAGGTCGTACCGGGTTTGACGTACCATACACCTACACAACAAAATGCTAGAATCGAACCCGGGCACTGCAAAATGAATAACAACATAGACGAGCAATACAAAATGGCCACCCAGCCACATCTTTAACAACGATTGAATGTCAAAAACAACTTTTATATGATAAAAGCCGGCGATTCCTTTTTATGGCGCCAAACCCCTATTTTATACTATATAAATAATTACAAATAAAAACCTATAGAATTGTTCCTACATATTTCTTCTTTACCGCTGATATATCAATTTATGTGTATTTTAACAGGTTGAGTTATTTGTATGTTGGATCACATGCGTCGTACATTCTTTCGCAAATTGATGGCATACTTATCTTCTGAAGATGATAGCGATGATGATCTTAATGAGGATGTCGAGAACAGTGTATTCGTAAGCGTTGCAAGTATATTTGATGTTACGGTTTATTCGAGACAACCGTCAATCTCCCAAGAACGTAAGAGAAGAAGAGAAAATAAACCCAAATAATAATTCTTTCTTATTCTTTTTCTTAAAAGAGATTACAATATATAGAAAAACAAATACATAAAACTAAAGAAAGATAAATAATAAGGAAACATTATTTGACTATAATAAAGAAACTAAATAATAGATAAACTTAAATAATAATAATATACTTATTAATATAATAGGATCGTATCAATTCCCGACCCCTTGAAAACGTCCTTGTCCTCAAGGACGAAATGTCGTTGCCATGGTGGTCGCCACTCGAGTAGTACACCGACATTCGAGGCGTACTCAACGTTGCACCATGGTGGCCACCAATCGAGTCTTCCGGTGGTGTTATTCGGACCAATGTTAACGGACCACCTTAAGGGGCGCAACACGGATTGACTTGTTGCACCTTTTAACGGTGTCGACGCCAACGAGCTAATTGTATTGTTGTAAATTTGAATGAGATCTTTATTAACCATCAAATTACCACTTTGTTGCTTATATTTACCAGTTGCATGCCCACCTAAGATCGCATCCCCCAATCCTTGAGTAACTTCCTCATTAATAATGGTCTCATTATCAGACTTGGCAGTTGCATTGATAAGACTAACATGAAATTGTGTAACCATTGCTGTAGTGAAATCATCCCAGGTGAGGAAGTCTGAACTCCGAAGCCAACCATTGAACCACCAGAAAGGTTCATCATCGAAGGATTCAATGACATAGGGAAACCGCTCGTCGCCATAGATCACGTAAAAAAGAAAATATCGTTCTGCTTGAGAGATCCATAGGGCGGGATTAGATCCAGTAAAAAGAGGTAATCGTGGATGCTCCCACAAGAGTTCTTCCAAAGCCATCTAGGCTAAGGCTCAATGAAAGCACCAATTGTTACGGTTTATTCGAGACAACCGTCAATCCCCCAAGAACGTAAGAGAAGAAGAGAAAATAAACCCAAATAATAATTCTTTCATATTCTTTTTCTTAAAATAGATTACAATATATAGGAAAACAAATACATAAAACTAAAGAAAGATAAATAATAAAGAAACATTATTTGACTATAATAAGGAAACTAAATAATAGATAAACTTAAATAATAATAATAATAATATACTTATTAATATAATAGGATCGTATCATTTGACGTGATCAGTTCAATGACACCGACGTTTTGCAGGCTGCACCCATGCCTTACAAAATCCTATTTTGCAATTATGGAAAAGTTGTCATGTATTATGAGGAGTGTGTAGCATTTACACCTAGGTAGTTATTTTCCTTAGCAAATTACCTTGTTTGAGAATGAGAGTCAACATAATAAATGGAACTCCTTCAAAGTTTAAATTGCATATGTTCTATTGCATTACAATGCACCAAAAACTAAATGCTAATTTTGTTCAATGAATTATTTTTTGTATGAAGTTAATTGGGACCTCGACAAAAATAAAACCAATATTGATTTTACTGTTTGGTTTAAAATACTATAAGAGTTTGAGCCGAGTTTTGGCTCGTTTAACATTTAAGGTTTCATGCAATTTTTCTAAAATTTGTTAGAAGAAAATTATAATAAGACAAAATTGTTATTAGTTAAAATTTAAATGAGTAGAAAGAGAAAATATAATAAAAAATAAACATAGAGGATAGGATGTGGATTCTTTTTAGAATGAGATGTAAATTTTAGAAAGTAGTGGTTTTTTTTTTAAATTTTAAGGTTAAAGAATGTGAAAAGGATATGAATGCTCTTAGACACACTTCATTTTTTATTTTAACATCGTATACATATATATATATATATATATATATATATATATATATATATATATATATATATATAGATATATATATATATGTATACGATGTTAAAATAAAAAATGAAGTGTGTCTAAGAGCATTCATATCCTTTTCACATTCTTTAACCTTAAAATTTAAAAAAAAAACCACTACTTTCTAAAATTTACATACATATATATATATATATATATATATATATATATATATATAGATGATTTCTTTTGAGAACTAGTTTGAGTTTAAGAACTTAAGAACCCATTGAATGCACTAGATTTATCCACATCATTAAACATCTTAAAATATAAAAGGATATTTTTGATAACATACTATAACTCTCTTTCTCTCTTTCACCTAATTTATTAAAGTCAAAACCATTTAATAATTAATCTATTTTTATGTTGTTGGTAAAAAATAAAAGAAAACTACATCCATCTATTATTTTCTTTTTTAATCATATCTCTTTGTTTTTTAATTCAAGAAATATGACACGGCCGACGTGGTCAGTTTCTTTGATTCCTAAATCACATGTGTTAACTTTTTGTTAAAATAACATTATTATAAAACTTTCATTATTTCGATTAATAAAGTTGATATACATTTCTAGTTTTTCAAGGTTTTAATTTAGTGGTACGTCAAGTTTGATTAACAAACGAATTTTAGTAAAATGTATATTTTTCTAGTAGGTTTTTTGGATATCTTTCTGATGGACACTTAAAAATGTGGATTTATGTCATTCTCATCATATTATATATATAATTTTTGAAAATTTATATACTTGTGTAGTGTACGCACTTTGTATAACTTCTTTAATTTGAGTAATTTAGGTAAGTTGTGTATTTTGTGTAATATATGTATTTTTGTGTAGAATACATAATTGGTAGTTTATGTAACATGTGCAATTGGTAATTTATGTAACATGTGTATTGCATATAACTTGTATAATCTATATAATTTGTGTAAGTTGCGTAATTTGTATTATAATTAATTTATGTATTTGTGTATATATGTAACATGTATAATTTTTGTAATTTGGGTAATTTGAATAATTTGTGTATTTTATGTAATATATTTATTTTGTGTTGTGTAATCCAAACGGACGGTCAATCCGAATGTACAATCCAAACACTCGAAGATATGCTACGAGCATGTGTTCTTGATTTCGGTGGGAATTGGGATTCTCATCTTCCGTTCATCGAGTTCTCCTACAACAATAGCTACCACTCTAGCATTGATGTGGCTCCTTTTCAAGCTCTTTACGGTCGTTAATGTCGTTCGTTGGAACGAAATCAGTGAAGCTCAAATCACGGGACCCGAGATGGTCTAAGAAGCCACCGATGTCATTAATCAAATCCGGAAGAATCTCCTAGCCGCTAGAAATCGTCAAAAGAGTTACGCCGATATTCGGCGAAAACCTATCGAAATTAATGTTGATGATATTGTCCTTTTAAAAGTAACTCCTTGGAAGGGGGTGGTCCGTTTTGGAAAGAAGGGTAAACTAGCTCCTCCTCGTTTCGTTGGTCCTTTTAAAATCCTTGAACGTGTTGGGAAGGTGGCTTATCGACTCGAACTACCGGAAAAACTTGTCGATGTTCATCTGAAGTTTCATGTATCAAATCTTAAGAAGTGCTTAGCAGAGGGTAATCTCCATATACCTCTCGACGAAGTACATGTCGATGAGTCGATGATCATGGTTGAACGACCCGTTGAGATCATGGATCGCAGCGAGAAGAAAACCATGCGTAGTCGTATTCGGTTAGTCAAAGTTCGATGGGAATCACGGCGTGGCGCGGAGTTCACTTGGGAACGAGAAGACACAATGAAGAAGAAGTATCCACACTTGTTTGCATCATCATCGTCATCTTAATTTCTGGAGGAAATTTCCTAAAGTATGGGATACTGTGACATTCGTCAATTTCGGGTCTCGTTTGTATTTGTTTTTGTATTCTTTTATCATGTAAACCGACCCATTTGTAAACCAAAGCTTATGATATAATCGAAATGATGGATTTTATGTTACAATATTGTTTTACACTTTTTGGGTGTTGAAAACATTCTTTTTGGTCCTTAAAACTCCTTAAAATGACTTAAACCAAACTTTGGGGACTATTATTGCCATTTACCAAAAACTTGTTTGACCATTTCAACCATCACATGCATCTTTACCCTATTTGTATGAAGCATACTCTTACCATTATAAAAGCAAGGCTCCATACACCATTTTGGTTGTTCATCTTCTTCAAAATCTCTCTCAAATCCAAGTATTCATCTTCAACATTTTGTTATTTTGATTTCTTAAGGTCAACTAACTATAGTCTTTCATTTTAACTTGTTCATCTAATATTACTAACACTTGAATATAGTGGTACAACATATATATAATACACACACCTTTTTTCCTTTATTTGTTACTTCATCGACTCCGGTTGGTTAAGTTTCGAATGTCATAAGGCAAGGCTTCATGGAGGACTTCGTGTTCTTGATATGTATATACACACACATAACTTATTATACATATCACTTATGACTAACTTCTAACCCTTTTAGTTTGTTCATATTATTTACAAGTTCCATGGTATGGGTTTGTATAAGACTAACCTCGGTTTAACCGAAACTAGTCCAAACCGGAAATCGAACTTTTGTTTACTAGTTTTGTTAAAATAGTTGTTTAAACATGTTTATTGCTAGATTTGAGTTTCAAAAATCATTTTTACAAGTTCTTTGATATTAAGCATATGGAATCCATCTATGAACTCGTTGGGAGATGGAAACCGAACTAAACCGAAACTTTTGCTTAAAAAACTTGTAGTTAACTTTTTAGTTGTAAAATTTAAGTTTTCTTCATTTATAAACCAATATACAAGTTCTATGATATTTGGGCATGTAGAAACCATCTATGAACTATTTGTGAGATGGAGACCGAACCAAACCGAACTATACCGACTTTTACTCGCTTAAGACACACACGTGAGTAACTTCATACCCCGTTTTCTATCTTTTGTTTTGGGGTGACATTTCATACTTATTCAAATCAAATGCTTTATACTTGAATCTAAACCACAAACGTTGTTGTATACTTTACTTGAATAATTGCTCGATTTGGTGTTTTATGCTTATATGCCTATGTATTTATCGCTTTCGGTTGGTGGAATCTATAAATCCTAGACTACTTGGCATCCCCTTGTAGCAAGGTGTCGTTAACGTAATGCAATTAACGATATTCTATTAAATCCTAGACTACTTGGCAATCTATTGTAACTAGGTGGCGCTAACGTAATTCTATTACCGATTGTCAATTTATCCAAGTTTATAGCTATTATTTATGGTTTTGTATACTAGTTTTGTGGCTTTTCATACTATAAATCTATTTTTTAAACTTATGAATTGCTCACCAACCTTTGTGTTGACAACTTTATTTTATGAAATGTTACAGGTTTGCATCTAGGTTGATTATGGAGTTCGGTGAAGAAAATGACACAAATATCGTTAGGATATTAGCAAAAATGAACAATATTTGATTTGCTATATTTTTCTATATTTTGTTGTATTTGACTTATGAATATTTGGTTATGTGAGATTTTCGATGTTGTGAAATGAAATGAGTTTGTTAAATATTGTCGCTTTAAATAGTGTCATGCGCTTGTGAGCAATCGTTACACCTCGGCATGTTCCGCCGCCTTTGGTCGGGGTGTGACAGTTAATTAATGTAATTTATGTAGATGTAATTTGGGTAATTCATGTCAATTGTATAGTAATTTGGTAACTAATATAATTTGTGTAGATGTAATGTGGGTAATTCAAGTTAATTGTATAGTAATTTGGTAATTAATGCAATTTGTGTAGTTTGTGTAAGTTTTGCATTTATGCATATAATACATGTATGTAGAGAGCAAATTGGATAAAATGAATGGCTAGAAACTTTCGAAACAGTTTCGAAAAGAAAAAGAAACATTAGTGAAAAGGTTTTTAAGTCTTTTTTTGTGTGTGTTTGTAATAGTTTTTAGATACTTATGTTTAAATAAGTTTATAATTTTAAAAAAATGAATTATTATCTTGTTACATTGTGTAGTAATTAAACATAAATCGGTTGATAATTTTGTAAAACATGTGGCTATGGTTGAATCTATAGTTTTAGAAAAAGAGTTTTATTTTCTAAAAATGTTTTTATTGCTTTTGTTATAAATAAATATTTATATGTATATTATATAACCATGTTCACCTGTGCAATATCATATTTATATAGACGAAACACATATTAATATTTTCATTAAAAAATCTGTTTTTACTTGAAAATTATAATTTACTTTAAAAAATAAATAACTAAGTACATAAATATAAATGAAAGATTGATGTGTCTTGGAATTTAAAAAAAGGTGATCTTTGTGTTTTGACTTAAATGCCCTTTAATCATTTCTTATTATTTATTTCTCTCTCATCTCTTAATTTTATATTCTTTCTTAATCTCAACCACAAAAAAACCCAATGAATTAAATGAATGTGTGGCTAGGATTTAGTTCTTAAAGTTCTTAAAACTCAAAGGGTCTCAAATTATCCTTCCCCAATATATATATATAGGAGGGATATTTTGAGAACTTGATGAGTTTTAAGAACTTTAAGAACTCCATTTTGGACCACACATTTAATTAAATGAGTTTGAAAATGTGGCTGAGATTAAATTTGATTAAAAATGAATCAAGAGAGAGAATAAGTATTTTTGATAATTACACAAGTTTAAACTTTAGTTACACATGTGTAAAAAGTCGATTCGGTGTGTAAAAATTACGGTAATTTTTTGTACATTACTAACACTTACGTATTACACATGTGTAAAAAAAATTGTTAAAAAAAAAAATTGTTACGTTGAGTTCTTTCGAGTTCTTAAAGCTCAAAGTGGTTCTCAAAAGAAATCAATCATATATATATATATATATATATATATATATATATAAAAGGGTTCAAATAAGAATAAAGAGTTTTCTAAGAATGGTAAGAACCAACAAATTTTTGACATTTGGCATTACAAATGATGGTGAAAGAACAATTCTAGGAAACTATGTCGGTTATAATGATGAAAGAGTAATTTTAGGAAACTATGTCGGTTATTGGTAATTTTAAATCTCAACCATTGATTAACATGATCTAATCGCTATGATTTATTCCTAGTCTTCCTAGGAAACTACTTATTTTTAGGATAACTCTCCCATATATATATATATATATATATATATATATATATATATATATAATATGATGTTTATTCAGTCGATATTCGGTCGGTATCAGTTAGACTCATTAGAAGTAAGAGAAATAAAGCTAAAAAATAATTTTGTTAAAATTAGTTAAAAATTAATTACACTCATTAACGGACTCATAATTCTTTTAATTTTTAATGATTTTTCGGTCCTGAATTTAACCGGATTGGATTGCCAAGTATTATTTACTAGATCAAGATAAGTAATAAGAGGGATAAAACACTAAAAACTAATTTAAGATTTGTTTTCTGCATTGAATCTTTGTTTCTCTTAGCTTCTACTAAGAAGATCAAATAATTTACGAGATTTATAATTAAAGGAAAAAAAAAACTTTTGAAACTTATGCTTCAAGTGTGTGGTTCCAACACAATCATTTATTAAACATAAAAAATTTTTATTGCTGTAAAGTGTAATTTAATAAGAATAACATTTAATGTTTAAAACAGAAGTGAAAAAAAAGTTATCGCCTCACAATATCGGCTTTAACCGTTAATAGAGTTATTTAAGGGTGCTGCTAAATGTATCTCCCCTTACTTCATTTTTACTAAATATACTCCCCCCTGAACTTATTACATAAATTACAATTTGCTCTTGACATTATTTATATACATATTTGTCCCTACAATATTACTTTTATTTGATAACATCCACTACATATATGAAATTAAAAACTATCAAGTATTACTATTAATTTATTTTTTTAATATTAATACTTTTAATATTAATATTATAAATATTTATAATATCTTTTATTAATTTTAATAGTATATATATTTATAATATCCTTATTTTACCACTTTATCTTTTACAAAATAAACCCGAAACCCAAAACCCTAAACCCTAAACACTAAACCCAAAACCCTAAACCCTAAACCCGAAACCGAACCCTAAACCTTAAAACCGAAACCCTAAAACCGAAACCGTAAACCCTAAACCCGAAACCCGAAACCCGAAACCAAACCCTAAACCCTAAAACCGAACCCAAAACCGAAACCCAAAACCTCAAACTCGAAATCATAAAAAGAAAACGCAACTTGTAAAAAAAATAATATTAAATACTTAATTTTGTGCTAATTTGGTAATTATATGATTTCAAGGGTTAATATGAAAGTTGGTTTTTCCAGTGGGGGGGGGGGGGGGGGTATGACAAGCAACCAGGGGTTTACATTTAGCCTAACCCTTATTTAAATGGGTGGCCTATAAACTTAGGTCGTATTTCATTTTTAGTCCCCACCTATCTAAATGTACACCTAAAGTCCTTATTATTTCCTCAACCCTAACAATGATAGTCGTTGGTGACATAGCATCAGGGCCGTCTCGTGGTAAGCTAAATGAGGCAATGGCTTTAGGCCTCCAGATTTATAGGGCCTCCAGCTTAAATAAGAGTTATGTATTATGAGATTTTGAAGTGGAGTTCTTTTAAAATTAGTTACTCAATGATGAGCCACAAGCTAAGGATAATTGCTTCATCTTCATTATCACGACATATCATTTCACATTCTATAATTGTTGTATACTCTCTAGCGCTATACGCATAAAGAAAAAAATAAAAATGCCTCAACATTTTAGTTAGTTTTAGGCCCCCAAGGACGTTGAGCCGGCCCTGCATAGCGTAGATGTCACTAAATTGTTGTCAGAGAAATATTAATGATCCATTTCATTACCTTGTTCATTAAATTCTTTCTTCCAATACATTCCCCCTTCATACCATTACCTCCAACCAAACATACGATAACTTTTTATTTTAACGACCAACAAACATTGAATTATCTAAAGACTTTGTACCAGGTGATCCAATGTAAAAGGGCACCACCAACTGGCCCAACCCAGCTCAATGGAGCCTTGAAGCATCTCCTAGTTATCTCTAGTTTCGTGAAAAACCCGCCCGCTCGAAGGCCTACTGGTGGCAAAACCAAGACGTTCTTAAGATCGAAACAGAGATCACAAAGGTCTTAGTCTTCTTCATTGAGCCCTCATGTCCTCTCAAAGTGTTATATGTAACATCATGAAAATATCGGATCAAAAATGTCAAATTTCAAAGTATAAGGACATAAAAAATCTGTTTTTCTAAGACATTGCGATACGCGATGGATCAGAAGAAAGCCCATCGCGTATTGCTATGGGTATATTACAAAACCCAAAAATGGGCGGCAAAGGGATACGCGATACTCCAAAGCCTCACATGTGCCCCTCCACGTGGCGCTGCGTGTCTAGCCACGGGGCACACGTGGCAAGCCTACTGGGTTACGCGACAAGGCTAGTCGCGATACGCGATGGCCTACCAAGGTCCCATGGCGTATCGCTATGGAGTAAAATAATAATAAAAGGATCCGTTGACTCATCGCTATACGCAATGGATCCTTTTCGAGGCCCATCGCGTATTGCGATGGGTCACCTGATCAGCGGCTATAAATAGGGCCATTAGCCCTTCTCATTCAACACACCTCTCAAGTATAACTCTCTCTCACTCTAGAATCAACTCGATAAGTGTGCCCCGATCCTCCTTGAAATCCGTGCTAAAACCAACGTTCCTCCAAGTTCTTGCCACACACCGACGGCGTTGCTTTTGAAGTGCGTGCCACCAAGACACGAGTCGACGTCCACTCGAAGTACGTGCCAACAAAGTTTGACGTGCGACGTACCTCGATTCGCGTGCAAAGAAGTGTTGACCAAGATTTCTTGAGAAACGTGAAAGCGATGAGGTGCTGCCTAAAAGTTTAAGAAAATATAGCCGACCAAGGTAGGGATGATGCCCGAATAAAATATTAATAAAATATTAAAGGCTTAGACCCTAATCGAGGGTATACTTGATACCTCGAGAATAAACAAAATAAAATATAACAGAGAAAATATAAAATAAGAAATATGAAAGTAAAGTAAATCTTTGTCATTATTATTGTTTAAGTTTCTTAAATAAAAAATAAAAAAATAAAGTATATTGTAACACCACGTCTTTTACCCTCTTTAATTTAAACTTAAAAGTAATAACTTAGGAAGTACAGGGACCAAAAGTGCAAATTCTAAAAATTTGTTACCATCGCGATACGCGACGGGGTAACAATCAACCCATCGCGTAGCGATGGGCTTGGTGAGTCACCGGACACGTGTTGAACACCGTGTCGACACGTGCCACAATATGACAGGCCACGTGTAATCACCACATAAGGCGGTGTAAAATGGCGGCGTCGCGATACGCGACGGGCCACAAGGGACCTATCACGTATCGCGATAGGGTTCAAAAAACGGCTATAAAAGGGGGGGGGGGACGAGTATGAACCCCATTCATCTCTAACTCACCTTCATTTTCACATAGTTAACCTAGGGAGGCGTGCCCAATAGCCGTGACGAGCCGACGTGCCATTTTCTCGTAACACGTGTAAGAAACGAAGTTGGAATTAAGCTAGCACTCACATAAGCGAGTAGATCAAGCCCTGCCTTATCGTGTTATCAATCTAAGCATCCGAATTAAGGTAGGAGTTATGTTTAAGTTATTTGAATTATAGCTAAGACTATCAATCGAGGCTATGGCCTTTAACCTTGATCATATTTTACAAACATTCATTCACAATCATGTTTTCATAAACGTTACTTCATGATGAAGTAATGTTAAACAAAAGATATATTTTGACGGGCATGTAGTAACTGGAAGGGGGATATCACTAGTAGTAAGTTTCTTGCCTAAGGAAAAGTAATTCGCATAAATCCCAATCAACCGAGGGACCCATTTACTTACCTGGAGAAACGTACAAACGTTATAGAACCTATTAGGCCAAAGCATACTATATCAAACGTCACATAAAACTAAGTGTTTTCATTCACAATCAAAGATAAATGATTTCAAGGTTAAGCTTACAATCATAGCTTAACATCATTCAAAACATTCATACGAACCTATTAATGTATAGGTTAATATCATTCACAGTCGATCAATCAATCAGTCAAGGTTTACAACACCGACGGTACAGGTGAATATGTTCAAACCTTTTTCAATCAGTCAAAACATCTTATACTCAATGAGACGAACGGATGTACGGATGTTTGTCTTAACGAGTCAATCAATGCTTATATGAGATCGAGTAATCTCTAAAACTTTATAATACAAAGTAGAAAATAAAGACAACTCAGACCGAATACACATATGTCTGGATCCAAACATAACTGTTCAGCCTAATCATTCTAAGGCTACGTGGCCGCGGGCTAATGGTCATAACTAGTCTCCCGAAAAGGGCTACGTGGCTCGGGAACAATTGTGTGTGTAGGGCAGTGGTACATAGACCAGAAGTAGAAATGCTTCTGCTGAGCTTGTAGAGAAAACTATATTTGTATTAAATTGTCATTCAAATGTTTTATTGAGTCATACGTGTTCACCAGCATATAGCTGACGTATTTTTCCAACCCATTGCAGGTAATTAAGCATAAGTAGCATTAACAAGGATTGGAGTCTTAATGAAGATAGAAGCGCGTACAAGATGGCTCCGTTTTTGATATAAAATCCTTGTAATGAAAACATTTCTTTTGTAAACCAATACTTGGGTATTTAATTCCCGAGTAAATTTTCAATGTAAATTAATATTATATTCAACCTAAAGTCTTCCGCTAAAATTAACCCATAAACTCATATATATTTACATAAAAGGTACCAACTCGTGGTCACACGCCTAGGCCCTAAGTCGGGGTGTGACAGGTTGGTATCAGAGCCATCGGTTTCAGCGAATTAGGTATTAAACATTAGTACCTAGGCTTTAACTATTATTATCATCATTATTACTATCCGTAGGGATAATATAGGATTGGTAAACCTCTTATCCCTAACCTAACTAAAGTGCAGATGTCTTATATTAACTACTGTGGTCGTAGACACCGAGTAGCCATACGATCAGTACTGACAATCATTCACGAACCATCCGATATGAAAAGTAGCAATAGTTACTACACTAACCTTTTCAATCGTGATCATCCAATCAAACCGGTGTTACCATACGGGAGCCAACCTGTGTATCTCCCAGGCCGTCAACAATGTCCAATCGAAATATCAGACAATACTAAGGATAACATTCCCAGTATTACTCCTCCGACATTCCAACATACCATCCTTCTGAGGAACAGGAGGTACAGAGTAAAATAAAACAAGAAACTGAATCGGAATCGGAATCATCAAGCTGGATGAATTGTCACTCTGATAAAAGGAGATGGCAATTCGGATCACCACCATTGGGTTATCAATACCAGATCCCACCGACTATAGCTGAACCAAGTCGAAAGCCAAAGATGAGGGTCATCTTACCATACAAAAAGAGATCAGTTCAATCGCCAATCAAGAATCCTTATGAATCCGAGGAAGAGGAGGATTCCAAGGAAGAAGATGAGGAGAATCAATATCCTTATTTTCCATCTTATAAGGGATCAATACCATCGATCTCCCAACAAGTAAAAGAGATTCGGGAGGGGGAAAATCTCATCGAGGAGTTTAACACCAACAACATCCCTGATGAAGAAATGCATGCATATGTTGCTAACCCGCATCTCTATCCATAAGAAAATGCTTATCTCTTTCCAGCCGCATCCACACCAAATTCGGTGATGGACGAGCTGAGAAATGAGAAAGTGGAAAAAAAAGAGAATAGGGAGAAAGATTGCCAAGAAATGTAACAAGATGAAAATATTGTTACAAAATGGATTAAGGATTAGAACTCATAGCTATGTACTGTTGTAGTTGTTATGATCTTTTTCTTGTAAGATAAATGATGTGATATAAAGTGTGTCTTTTTTGAAACTTTTTTTTATTCATGTAACAGCATGTCTAAAGCAAATAGTAATCAAGAAACTCAAGTAAACAGTAAAGGAAAGACAATCGAAGAAATCTTGCAAGAAAAAGCAATTGCGGAAAATATACAAGCCATACCACAAAATTATGTGCTTGGTATCCGCAATCTAATAAAAGAGGCTGTGAATCCAATCTATGAAATATTGAAAAATGATCAAAGTCGTACCACCTCGCATTCCAACAAAAGAACAAAAAGTGAATCTGCTACTTCGAAAAGAGAATTAAAGAAAGAATCGAAAAAGGAATCGGAAAAGAAGGTGTCACACCCTCTGACGGTAAAACCTTAATTCAAAAGTTGCGTCACGCAGGACGACTTAAAACCAAATGTAACTGTTAAAAATAAGTTTGCAGAATAAAAGTGTTTTCATTTAATGCATGCTCCTAAACCGCGCGCCCGCCTCGGCTACCTGAGAATAACATACTAAAAGTGTCAACACAAGGTTGGTGAGTTCACAAGTTAAATAAGGTAAATTGTTTAGCGTTTTGCGTAACCTCGTTACGATGTTTAAATGTTGCGTAACCCCGTTACGACGTTTGAGTGTGTAACCACGTTACAGCGTTTAAGTGTTGCGTAACCCCGTTACGGCGTTTGAGTGTGTAACCACGTTACAGCGTTTAAGTGTTGCGTAACCCCGTTACGACGTTTGAGTGTGTAACCACGTTACAGCGTTACACGTTACAACAAGTATCGCTAAGTGGTTCGCGACCGAAGCTGACTGTTTATCAAGTGCCCGTCACCAGGTCCTCCAGACCATGGTAAGTGTTAGCCAAAATTTACACCCACTCAACCTCCAGTTGAGCTTAGCGTCGGGTGGGGTTTGTCAAACCCAGTAGTACTACCCAAAAGTGACTCGCTATTCCAAATATTAACCGGTCCGATGTGTGGGACTTCAAATGTTATGTATGCCGCTTAGCCTTTACAAGTGATATATAATTTATAACAAAATCTTTCATATGCGTTTATCTCAGAAAATATGTTTATCGGAGTATGTTATCTCCCCCAAGTGAAAAACGTTTGAAAACAGTTTAAGAGTGGGGTAAGTGAACTCACTGTTTGCGAAGAATATCCCGAATTAGATCACCAAGTGATGCGCGTCGTAGAAACTCTCTAGCGTTCTAAATAACAAAGAGATTTTCTAAGTATCGGTATGTTTAACGAGTCTCTAGACTCGGCACATAATACCTATGCACGTAACATGTTTCGTGTTTCGTTTGTGAATCGTGTGTGACTTAAACAAGTACAATTGTGATACGATACGTGAGTGAACAATTACTTTTGTGTCATATATTAATAACATACTTTACTAGCAATTATCCCCGTAAGGGCATTTTGGTCAACAAATAACAATTACTAGCCATTATTCCCCATAAGGGCAATTTGGTCAAATCATGGCAATCAATTTGCAACTATTCCCCGCAAGGGTATTTTGGTCAAAACATAACAATTATATAAGAAATATCATATTTCATGCATTTATACACAACTCAGCAGCTAGTTTCACTGTGACAGAATTTCTACTTGAAAGATTGTACTATTTCACCGATCATATCATCTCAACTAATTCACCAAAAATCACCACTGAAACATACATGTCTTAGGTTTCCAGAACATATTTTATCTTATTTTTATTCCATATAGATTTCTCATAATGATCAAAACACTACAGTAAACTCATATCAGTCAGATTCATGCGCAACAGAATGTTATTTGCAATTCCCGTTAAACGAAAAATCCAATAAATGCAAGACCACTTGGGTTTGGTTCCTAACTCAATGTGTCAACTTCCAGAAGTGGAACCAACCCAATTGGTCTCGTAGTTCATGAGATATAACATTTACAACATAACCTAACAGCAGGTCTAACAGCTCAGCTTTGCACAACGTTTTTGTAAAATCATAAAAGTAAACTTCTACTTGTCCAAAAATTACGAATTTATGCTTCATAGAAACTAGACTCAACCTAGTTTACTGCAGTACCCACAATCTCAATCAATTTTCACGTTTACACTTCGTTACAGTCAGTTAAACATCGTATATACATTCTGTCCAGAATCTGTTCACATCAAAACTCAACATAATCACAACCGATGAACTATCATGCATCCATATAACCCTCTAGACACTATAACTACTATCCATGCATATCAATCACACCATACATACAAGATTAGGGTTTGTGATCTAATCCAAATCAAAGACAACAATGAATCATGCAACAACATCAATCTAGTTATCAATCTATTATGCAACTAACAAGAATCATATTGATCACATACATACATATAATCGGCCTACTTAGGGTTTACATACAACCCATTAAACATCAAAATTACACAACAAGGAGGTAAGGGATGATCAAGTATACCTTCCTAGCACCTAGTTCTTGGATTAATCTCTTGATTGATGTGTGTGTGTGTGATCTTTGTGGACGGCAGCCGTGGAGAGGGAACAAGAGACTTCCGATCGGAAGTTGTAGGGTTAGGGAAAATAGTTAGGGTTTAGTGTTTAAGTTATATTTATAAATAATCAAGTTACATTCTAGTCCCTCTTCTTTCCAAGTGTTGTTTTTCTAGAACATTCCATCATACTTGGACAATAAGTTAACATGACCATAGTATTATCACATAGCACATAATCCTAACACATAATAATCATATAATTATTGTTTTTACGTTTGTCGTTTATTTATCAATCGTTTGCGTCAACTCGTTTGCGTTTCGGTGCAAATCCCGAAAGACTACCCATGTAGTGAGTGTTAAGCGTCATTTAAACCCTAGTTTAAATGTAATGAAGTGTGCGTTATAGATTCAACGATCTTAAAGTTTGAATTGACGGAGTTGCGTTAACGGAGTTAACCTGAAATTGACGATTGTCACATCATTCCCATGTTAAAGAATTTTCGTCCCGAAAATTTGAGTCAAGTCGTGATGAGTGTCTGAAAAAGTAAGAAAAATTTTCAGTTTGTCATATCATCCCCTAGTAGAAAGAAATTTCGTCCCGAAATTTAATTCATACCCTCGGTGATTTCTGACGGTTTGCCGGGTTTCGCGGTTTTCTGTGTTTGGTCAGCCCTTCAAAAAGGTGAGGATACTTTTTTCATCATTTGATCCTCGCGTTCCCGCGTGAACTCCGGTCCACGTCTCGAGTTCCAACGAACTTTAACAATTGGAATTTTGCTGTGCTTGAGCGTTTTGGTTTCCCAATCCAAAACCTCAACTGGTTCTTCAACGAAGCGTAATTGTTCATCAACTTGCAGTTCCTCCAAAGGGACTACTTGAGTTTCATCGGATAGGCATTTCTTTAAATTCGATACGTGAAAAACGTTGTGTACACTGTTGAGTTTTGCTGGTAAGTCCAGTCGGTACGCCACGGGACCAACGCGTTCCGTTATCCGGTACGGACCAACATACCGTGGGTTGAGTTTGTTTCGCTTACCAAAGCGAACCACACCTTTCCAAGGTGAGACTTTGAGTAACACCCGATCGTTTACTTGAAATTCGAGAGGTTTTCGGCGCTTGTCAGCGTAACTCTTTTGGCGATCACGTGCTGCTGCCATGCGGTTTCGGATTTGAACAATCTTTTCCGAAGTTTCGAGTACCAGTTCTGGACCAGTGATTTGGCTGTCACCCACCTCTGCCCAACAGAGCGGTGATCGACACTTCCGTCCGTATAGTGCTTCAAACGGTGCTGCCTTAATACTTGCGTGGTAGCTGTTATTATACGAAAACTCTACCAAGGGTAAGTGGGGTTCCCAACTTTTTCCGAAATCTAAGACGCATGCACGCAACATATCCTCCAGGGTCTGAATAGTCCGTTCACTTTGCCCATCCGTCTGAGGATGGTATGCGGTACTCATATCGAGACGTGTGCCCAGTGCGCTTTGCAGCGACTTCCAAAAGTGTGAGGTAAAACGAGAATCTCGATCGGAAATGATCGAGACAGGCACTCCGTGTCTCGACACTACTTCCTTCATGTAGACACGAGTCAGTCTTTCCATTTTGTCTGTTTCCTTAATCGCTAGGAAGTGCGCCGATTTAGTCAACCGGTCAACGATCACCCAGATGGTATCGCATCCCGTCGGTGTTTTAGGCAAACCCGTAATAAAGTCCATTGAGATTTGTTCCCATTTCCACATTGAGAGTTCCGGTTGTTGCAGTAGACCAGATGGTTTCTGGTATTCTATCTTGACTCTGGCACAAGTCAAGCATTTGCTCACGTAGGTGGCAATGTCGGCTTTCATGTTCGGCCACCAGTAAAGTTCCTTTAAATCATGATACATTTTATCTGAGCCAGGGTGGATAGAATATCGGGACTTGTGAGCTTCGTCCATCACTAGAGTTCTCAACTCTCCGTATCGTGGAACCCAAATCCGGTTCTCAAAATATCGGACCCCGTCCGATCTGGTTTCAAGTTGCTTGTCCATGCCCCGCATGAGTTCTGATGGGAGATTATCATCTTTCAAAGCTTCAAGTTGTGCATCGCGAATATGGTCGGGTAAGCTGGCATGAATTGTGAGTTGCAATGCTCGCACTCGTCTGGGTTTATCGGTTTCCTTTCTACTGAGGGCGTCGGCCACTACATTGGCCTTGCCAGGGTGGTACTTGATGGCACAATCGTAATCCTTAAGCAACTCGACCCAACGATGCTGTCGCATGTTCAGCTCCCTTTGATCGAAGATATGCTGGAGACTCTTGTGGTCGGTGTATATGGTAAACTTGGTACCGTACAAGTAATGCCTCCATATCTTAAGAGCAAACACTACAGCTCCGAGTTCCAAATCGTGGGTCGTGTAGTTCTTCTCGTGAACCCGTAGTTGTCTAGAGGCGTAGGCTATAACCTTCTCGAGTTGCATCAGCACCCAACCGAGACCTTGTATAGATGCGTCACAGTGTACCTCAAAATTTTCTGTTCCCTCGGGGAGGGCTAAAATAGGGGCGCTACAAAGCTTGGTTTTCAACAGTTGAAAAGCGGATTCTTGTGCGTCACCCCAGTTGTACTTAGTGCCCTTGTGAGTCAAAGCGGTGAGGGGTTGAGCAATCTTTGAAAATCCCTCGATGAAACGCCGATAGTAGCCGGCCAGTCCTAGGAATTGTCGCACCTCAGTCGGAGTCTTAGGTGCTTCCCAGTTTTTGATGGCCCCTACCTTACCGGGATCGACATGGATACCATTCTCGTTGATCACATGTCCTAAAAAGTGAACCTCGCGAAGCCAAAATTCACATTTCGAGAGTTTAGCATACAGTTGTTCCTTCTTCAGTAGTTCCAGAATTATCCTTAATTGCTCTTCGTGGTCAGTCTCGTTCTTGGAGTAGACGAGAATATCATCAATGAAAACAATCACAAACTTGTCGAGGTACGCCTTGCATACTCGATTCATGAGATCCATAAATACGGCTGGTGCGTTGGTTAGGCCAAAAGGCATAACTGAAAACTCGTAGTGACCATACCGTGTTCTGAAAGCCGTCTTTGAAATATCTTCTTCGCGCACTCTCACCTGGTGATAACCGGATCGTAGATCGATCTTCGAGTAGTAACTCGATCCCTGAAGCTGGTCAAACAAATCATCAATTCGGGGTAAAGGATAACGGTTCTTGACCGTCATCTTGTTCAACTCCCGGTAGTCGATGCACATTCGGAAAGTCCCGTCTTTCTTTCGGACAAACAAGACAGGAGCTCCCCATGGCGATGAGCTAGGTCGGATAAAACCTTTATCCAACAAATCTTGCAACTGGGTGGACAACTCCTGAAGTTCCGCCGGTGCGAGCCGATACGGGGCTCGTGCTATGGGTGCTGCACCGGGTGTCAACTCGATCTGAAATTCGACTTGACGAATAGGAGGGAGTCCAGGTAAATCCTCCGGGAAGTCTCGCACAACCGGTATGTCTTCAATTCGTTTCTCCTCCGCGGGTTTCTCAACAATCTGCGCCAAAATTGCCGGATGACCCTTTCGTAAATACTTCTGTGCCTTCAAAAGGGTAATAACGCTGGTGGTCATGCCGCTTCTCTCGCCTCGGACCGAAATGATCTCGCCGGAAGGGGTGGTAATATGGACTATCTTATCATGGCATATAATCTCCGCTCGGTTCTCGGATAACCAGTCCATGCCGACAACGACATCGAAACTACTAAGCGTAAAAGGAATAAGGTCGATGTCAAAGACATGACCTGACAGTTTCAACTTACATCCCGCAAGTATATGAGTTGTTCACACCCTCTGACGGTAAAACTCCGTGAGTGGATTTTGAGGGTGTGACAGATAAACTCAACATAATCACAACCGATGAACTATCATGCATCCATATAACCCTCTAGACACTATAACTACTATCCATGCATATCAATCACACCATACATACAAGATTAGGGTTTGTGATCTAATCCAAATCAAAGACAACAATGAATCATGCAACAACATCAATCTAGTTATCAATCTATTATGCAACTAACAAGAATCATATTGATCACATACATACATATAATCGGCCTACTTAGGGTTTACATACAACCCATTAAACATCAAAATTACACAACAAGGAGGTAAGGGATGATCAAGTATACCTTCCTAGCACCTAGTTCTTGGATTAATCTCTTGATTGATGTGTGTGTGTGTGATCTTTGTGGACGGCAGCCGTGGAGAGGGAACAAGAG
This sequence comes from Bidens hawaiensis, assembly GCF_021521415.1. NCBI lineage: Eukaryota > Viridiplantae > Streptophyta > Magnoliopsida > Asterales > Asteraceae > Bidens > Bidens hawaiensis. Next base: position 25,842 of record NW_027497799.1, on the reverse strand, counting down.
ACTTCCGATCGGAAGTTGTAGGGTTAGGGAAAATAGTTAGGGTTTAGTGTTTAAGTTATATTTATAAATAATCAAGTTACATTCTAGTCCCTCTTCTTTCCAAGTGTTGTTTTTCTAGAACATTCCATCATACTTGGACAATAAGTTAACATGACCATAGTATTATCACATAGCACATAATCCTAACACATAATAATCATATAATTATTGTTTTTACGTTTGTCGTTTATTTATCAATCGTTTGCGTCAACTCGTTTGCGTTTCGGTGCAAATCCCGAAAGACTACCCATGTAGTGAGTGTTAAGCGTCATTTAAACCCTAGTTTAAATGTAATGAAGTGTGCGTTATAGATTCAACGATCTTAAAGTTTGAATTGACGGAGTTGCGTTAACGGAGTTAACCTGAAATTGACGATTGTCACAGAAGGAAAGTAAGAAAGAGAAAGAACCGAAAAAGAAAGAAGCGAGTGATGAAAGCTCGACTGCGGAAAACAACCTCCATGAAAAGACAAAGAAACTTAAAATACATGAGGGTTGTGATTTCAAGGTGTTCAAAGTTTATAACCTCAAAGAGTTTCATGGGGATAAAGGAGTGATACATACCCTCCGATGGTTGGAGGAAATTGAATCGATTGTACTAATAAGTAAGTGTACGGAAAGCCAGAAGGTGCAATATACCTTCCAGATGTTCAAGGGGGAGGGATTAGAATGGTGGAATACCTTGATTGGAATCAAGGGAAGAGAGAATTTATACAATCTAGACTGGGCAACATTAAAAGCTATGGTAATGAAGAAGTTCTGTCCGATTAACGAAATGGATCAGATTCAAACCAAGCTGTGGAACCACAAGGTTATGGGAACCAATCTCAAGGAATATAACACCAAGTTCCTTGAGTATTGTAGAATCGTGCCTCATTTGGTCACTCCTGAAATCAATAAAGTGATGCGCTATATATACGGATTGCCAATTGAGATCCGTGACTTAGTTCGATCACATATGCCAACCACAAGGGAATCTGCCATGGAGTTGGCCGGATATTTGATGGACAGGATGTTGAGGAACCGAGATGAGAGGAAGAAAGATGATGGAAAGACAAGCGTGGGTGGAAAGATAAAGAAAACGGAGAAGAAAAGAGAAGGGGATTTGTGTATAGTCGCCCCATTTGCAAGACTTGTGGTAAGAGACACTTTGGAAGATGTCTTCGACCAAACAACTCGGTTACATGTAATTTTTGCAAGAGACCAGGTCATGTGGAAGCAAATTGTACAAGAAAAATAGTGGAATGTTTCGTATGTGGAGAAAAGGGACATTATAGTAATGAGTGTCCAAAAAAGAAACCAACGACGGTGACGGTTGGAGCAAGTGGCAGCGGTACGAAGACCGATGCCAAAAAAGGAAATTCTCGTGTCTTTATGTTAGACACTCCACCAGCTGATATACCGGACGTGATCACCGGTACGTTTCCTATAAATAATGTTTATGCTAGAGTTCTATTTGACTCGGGTGCAAACCAAAGCTTTATAGATTATAAATTTTGTAGTCTATTAAATGAGCCCTTAGTTAAATTAGATCAACATTATGAAGTCGAGACTGCTGATGGTAATGTAAGTAAAATAACCGAGGCTTTAGATAGTGCCACAATTTCTTTAGCCAATCACGTCATACTTGTATGATTGTTACCCATGACATTGGCATGTTTTGATGTAGTTTTAGGTATGGACTGGTTATCGTTTAATCAAGCCCGTATCCTATGTAACGATAGAGCCATCGATATTCGAACACCCAATAACAAAACAATTCTTATAACTGGAGATAAAGAAGGAGGAAAAGTAGGAATCATTTCCAAGATCAAAGCAAGTCATTGCATAGGTAAAGGATGCCTCGCATTCATAGCCTATGTAACCAAAGAACCCGAACCAATGAAGATTGAGGAAGTACCAATTGTGTCCGAATTTCCAGATGTAATTCCTAATGAGCTACCAGGAGCCCGCCTGATAGAGAAGTAGAATTTAAAATCGACCTCGTCCCAGGAACATCACCAATTGCCAAATCACCTTATCGTCTAGCACCAACGGAAATGAAAGAACTAAAGAAACAGTTAGATGAACTTCTGGAGAAAGGATTTATACGACCAAGTACTTCACCATGGGGAGCCCCAATTTTGTTCGTAAAGAAGAAAGACGGATCGATGAGGATGTGTATAGATTATCGAGAACTGAACAAGGTCACGATCAAGAACAAGTATCCATTACCAAGAACTAACGACTTGTTCGATCAACTTCAAGGAGCAAGTTGTTTTTCCAAGATTGACCTAAGATCGGGTTATCATCAATTGAAGGTGCAACAAGAAGATATACCAAAGACAACCTTTAGAACCCGATACGGACATTATGAGTTCACCGTTATGCCTTTTGGACTCACTAATGCTCCGGCAACTTTTATGAATTTGATGAATCGGATTTGCAAGCCATATTTAGACAAGTTTGTTATTGTTTTCATCGATGACATCCTTGTTTATTCAAAATCCAAAGACGATCATCAAGTTCATCTTAAGATCATACTTGAAACCCTAAAGAACGAAAAATTATACGCCAAATTCTCTAAATGTGAATTTTGGTTGTCCGAAGTACAATTTCTTGGTCATGTTATAAATAAGAAGGGTATTCAAATAGACCCAACAAAGATTAAGGCTATAACCAAATGGGAGAAACCCAAGACACCGACTCAAGTCTGAAGTTTTCTAGGCTTGGCCGGATACTATAGAAGATTCATACAAGATTTCTCTCGAATAGCTGTCCCATTAACTTCACTTAATAGAAAAGAAATTAAGTTTGAATGGGGACCGAAGCAAGAGGAAGCATTCGAAACACTAAAACAAAAGTTAACTAATGCACCGATTCTGGCTTTGCCAGAAGGGCTAGAAAACTTTATCATTTACTGTGATGCTTCGCACACGGGAATGGGAAGTGTTTTAATGCAAGGAAAGAAAGTGATTGCTTATGCTTCGAGACAATTGAAAGCTCATGAAAAGAATTACACCACACATGATCTTGAATTAGGCGCTATAATCTTCGCGTTGAAGTTATGGCGACATTACTTGTATGGTGTAAGATTCACAGTATACACTGATCACAAAAGTCTGAAGCACATATTCGATCAAAAGTAATTGAATAAGAGACAAAGGCGTTGGATGGAAACACTTAATGATTACGACTATGAGATCGTATATCATGAAGGAAAAGCTAATGTGGTAGCTGACGCCTTAAGTAGAAAAGAACATGAGAAACCAAAGAGAGTTCGAGCTCTTAGATTGGAACTTAAAATCGATCTAGCTAGCCAAATCAAAGAAGCTCAGAAGTTGGCACTAGAAGAAGGAAACATTAAAAATGAAAAAGAGAATGGAACAATCGATCAGTTGATTAAAGGAAATGACGAAATCCTTAGACTTGGTACTAGGATTTGGGTACCGATGGTTGGAAGTCTAAGAGATAAAATTCTAGAAGAAGCTCACAAGTCAAAGTATATGATGCATCCGGGAAGTGATAAGATGTATCACAATTTAAAAGATGATTATTGGTGAATCGGGATGACGAAAGACATTGCTTTGTATGTAGCTAAATTCCTGATGTGTTCCAAAGTGAAAGCCGAGCACCAAAAGCCGTTAGGATTACTACAACAATCGGAAATCCCGATATGAAAATGGGATATGATAACTATGGATTTCATCATGAAGTTACCTAAGACTTCTTGTCAAAATGATGCGATCTGGGTTATTGTCGATAGACTTACCAAGTCTGCCCATTTCATTCCAATTCAAGAAACGTTTAGTATGGATTAGTTAGCACATTTATATGTCGAAAACATAGTGTCTTTACATGGTGTGCCGCTATCCATCATATCCGATAGAGATAGTCGTTTCACTTCAAATTTTTGGTCAAGTTTTCAAAAGGCTATGGGGACTCGATTAAACCTAAGTACTGCTTATCATCCCCAAACTGATGGCCAAAGTGAACGTACAATTCAAACCTTGGAAGATATGCTTCGTCCATGTGTTATCGACTTAAGTGGAAGTTGGGGCACTCATCTTGCACTGATGGAATTCTCGTACAATAACAGCTATCATACGAGTATCCAAGCAGCACCATTTGAAGCATTGTATGGAAGAAAGTGTAGAACACATGTATGTTGGTCAGAAACAGGTGAAAGTCAATTGTCAGGACCTGGAATTGTTCAAAGGACTACTGACCAAGTTATAAAAATCCGAGAACGATAAAAGGCAGCAAGAGATAGGCAAAAGAGTTATGCGGACATTCGCCGCAAGCCATTAGAATTCAAAGAAGGCGATAGAGTTTTATTGAAAGTGTCGCCTTGGAAAGGTGTAGTAAGATTTGGAAAGAAAGGGAACTGAGTCCACGATTCGTTGGACCATTCAAAATACTCGAAAGAATTGGGCCAGTTGCTTATCATTTAGAATTACCAGATGAAATGAAAGGAATTCACGACGTGTTCCACGTATCCAATCTACGCAAGTGTTTAGCCGATGAAACCCTTGCTATGCCATTGAAAGATGTTAAGATCAACGAAAAGCTTAAGTTTGTGGAACAACCTATTCAAATAGAAGATAGCATGATCAAGTTTCTCAAACACAAACGACTCAAGCTCGTGAAAGTCAAATGGGATTCAAGACGAGGACCCGAGTATACGTGGAAACTCGAGTCAGAAATGAAGAAAAAGTATCCCAATCTATTCCAATAAATCTCGAGGACGAGATTATTCAAAAGGTGGGGAGGATGTAACACCGCGTCTTTTACCCTCTTTAATTTAAACTTAAAAGTAATAACTTAGGAAGTACAGGGACCAAAAGTGCAAATTCTGAAAATTTGTTCCCATCGCGATACGCGACGGGGTAACAATCAACCCATCGCGTAGCGCGATGGGCTTGGTGAGTCACCGGACACGTGTTGAACACCGTGTCGACACGTGCCACAATATGACAGGCCACGTGTCATCACCGCATAAGGCAGTGTAAAATGGCGGCGTCGCGATACGTGACGGGTCATAAGGGACCTATCACGTATCGCGATAGGGTTCAAAAACGGCTATAAAAGGGGAGGACGAGTATGAACCCCATTCATCCCAAACTCACCTTCATTTTCACATAGTTAACCTAGGGAGGCGTGCCCAAAAGCCGTGACGAGCCGACGTGCCATTTTCTTGTAATACGTGCAAGAAACGAAGTTGGAACTAAGCTAGCAGTCACATAAGCGAGTAGATCAAGTCCTGCCTTATCGTGTTATCAATAGAAACGAAGTTGGAACTAAGCTAGCAGTCACATAAGCGAGTAGATCAAGTCCTGCCTTATCGTGTTATCAATCTAAGCATCCGAATTAAGGTAGGAGTTATGTTTAAGTTATTTAAATTATATCTTAGACTATCAATCGAGGCTATGGCCTTTAACCTTGATCATTTTTTCATAAACGTTACTTCATGATGAAGTAATGTTAAACAAAAGATATATTTTGACGGGCATGTAGTAACTGGAAGGGGGATATCACTAGTAGTAAGTTTCTTGCCTAAGGAAAAGTAATTCGCATAAATCCCAATCAACCGAGGGACCCGTTTACTTACCTGGAGAAACTTACCAACGTGATAGAACCTATTAGGCCAAAGCATACTATATCAAACGTCACATAAAACTAAGTGTTTTCATTCACAATCAAAGATAAACGATTTCAAGGTTAAGCTTACAATCATAGCTTAATATCATTCAAAACATTCATACGAACCAATTTATGTATAGGTTAATATCATTCACAGTCGATCAATCAATCAATCAAGGTTTACAACACCAACGGTACATGTGAATATGTTCAAACCTTTTTCAATCAGTCAAAAACATATTATACTCAATGAGACGAACGGATGTTTGTCTTAACGAGTCAATCAATGCTTATATGAGATCAAGTAATCTCTAAAACTTTATAATACAAAGTAGAAAATAAAGACAACTCAGACCGAATGCACATGTGTCTGGATCCAAACATAACCGTTCAGCCTAATCATTCTAAGGCTACGTGGCCGCGGGCTAATGGTCATAACTAGTCTCCCGAAAAGGGCTACGTGGCTCGGGAACAATTGTGTGTGTAGGGCAGTGGTACATAGACCAGAAGTAGAAATGCTTCTGCTGAGCTTGTAGAGAAAACTATATTGGTATTATATTGTCATTCAAATGTTTTATTGAGTCATACGTGTTCACCAGCATATAGCTGACGTATTTTTCCAACCCATTGCAGGTAATTAAGCATAAGTAGCATTAACAAGGATTGGAGTCTTAATGAAGATAGAAGCGCGTACAAGATGGCTCCGTTTTTGATATAAAATCCTTGTAATATGAAAACATATCTTTTGTAAACCAATACTTGGGTATTTAATTCCCGAGTAAATTTTCAATGTAAATTAATATTATATTCAACCTAAAGTCTTCCGCTAAAATTAACCCATAAACTCTGATATATTTACATAACAGGTACCAACTCGTGGTCACACGCCTAGGCCCTAAGTCGAGGTGTGACATATACGTTTTTTCGAGAAGAAGAAACGTAGTGTTTAGAAAAGTAAATAAGTAAAACTAAAGGTTTAAACTTGTTAAAAGAAAGAAAGGTATTTTGAACTAAAAGTTCGAAAAGAAAGTTTAATCGAGGTAAAGATTATACAAAAATAGACTAAAGGTCTAAAGCTATATTATTGATCTAGGAATAACAAAAGGTTATACTCGTACTATAGGTCCGCGATAACAAGAAAGACAAACTTGATCAGTGAAGTGAAGCTGATATTTGAAAATGTGAATACGCCCCAAACTTTTATAACTTGTTTAATCGAATCCAACAAATTGATTATATGAGATTACGTATCTTTAAAACATTATAAACAAAAGTAATCGCTAGCCCTCAGGCTGTCGTATACGTTTATTTGGATCCTTACATATGTTGATAAACAGTGGGCACACCGCGCCACACCTGGTTATATGCCTCCTTCATGACGGGCCGGACCTAAGTTATGTCCGAGAGAGGCTAATCATGTGTATACTGCTAGTTTCTAAGTAAGTTCGAATGTTGCGGTGCTTTCTTAGCGGTTTCGAGTAGATCGTAAGATTATAATTGTGTTTATGTTTTAACTTGATTATTCCTAAGCCACGATGGGCCGAGACCTAAGTTATGTCTCGAAGGGTAATTAAGTAAATAAAATGTTTTTGCGTCAGCTTATTCACCAGCATGTGTTGCTGACGTATTTTCAAACTGTTTTACAGTTAATGAAGAATAGGCGCTTAAAGAATCGAAGTCTTCCATAGGCGATCTGATGACTCAGATCATTTTTGTTAAAACATTATGTAAATGGTGGTTTGATAAACAAAGTAATCTTTTGTAAACACTAACAGGAAATTTTTAAATCCCGTGTTTTGATTATGTAATTATTAATATTTTAGTCCACGCTAAAATATTTCCGTATTAATACGTTACTCTGATTTATTTACAAAAAGGGTACCAACTAGTGGTCACACGCCTAGGCCTAATATTGGGGTGTGACAGGTTGGTATCAGAGTCATCGATCTTAGCGAATTAGGTATTAATTAATAATACCTAAGTTTCAATCCAAGTAAGAATTTCTATTACTATTATGTGTTTATATAATTAGGGATAAGATAGGCTGGTAACCGTTTTTATCCCTCCTCAATATAAACCACCATAGAGATGTCATTCAAGAAGATAATAGACCACTTTATGCGCGACGCAAGGAGAAATGGATGCCCCGAACCAATTCCCAAGGATAACATGAGTGAAGACTACTATGAAGACTTCTTTAACCAAGATCATCAGATAGAACGACCCACACCTGTATATTTTCCCGACTCCGTGCAACTACCAATCAATCTACCAAACAATCCACTAATGCAAGGGTACGAACCCCCAAGAACCTCAAGTTACCATCCGTCAAGCATCCCGGAGTATCATCCGCCAATATTCTGATGTATCACCCATCTGACATCCTAATATACCATCCATCCAACATCCTGACGTACCATCCTTCCTATGAATTACTGGCCAACAAACAAATCAAGGCTAAACCAGAATCCAACTCTTCCGACTGGATGCAATGCCATTCCGACCAAAGACGATGGCATACTGGAACATCTGCCCACTACCCCACCGATTCTCGAGCCAACTCCTATAATGGTCCTTCCCGAAAACCAAAGATGAGGGTCATTCAACCGTACGGAAGGTATCACCTGGACCCTATAGTGACTGAAACAACAATGGAGGAAGATGACCCAGAAGGGGAAGAAGACCCAAAAGAAGAGGAAGAAATTTCTGAAGAAGTAACCACACCAAGAGAAGAACTTCAGTTGACTCAAAACGTGATTGTCCGCCCGATGAAGGTTGTACACGTCCTTTCTACAAGAGGAGTCCATGCTATGATCCCGAAGATCCTTTTGTGCAATACATTTAAGGAAGAAAGATCAGGTTTCCACCATATTTTCCACCTTTTCAAGGAAGAATTCTTTCGATCTCAAAACAAGCTAACGAGATCCGTCAACAAAAAGGCAGCCGCAGAAGCATTTTTCAACCATCCATTTGAAGCACCCTTATTGCCGTATCCGAAGAATCACTATGACATCGTGATGATGGGATATCGTGATCCGACACCACAAAACGGATATCCAAATGTCATTCCGCAATCTCAAGAGGAACATCTGGATCAGGCACTATATGAGACTGGTGAGTTGAGGAAGAAGGTTGCTAAAGATGAAAGCAAAAAGAAGAAGATGAGAGATAGGCTTCTTCACAAATGCAACAAGATGAAGAAGATGATCAAGAAATTCATGAAGGATTAGGAGCTACGATGGTGTAGTCAAGTGTTTGTTGTTTATGTAATCATTATGTGTTTAAAAATAAGAACAATAATCGTTCTAATAAGGATAGGGATATATAAATCAAGTGATATTATATATATATATGTGTGTGTGTGTAATGTAATAATACATGTATGTTTTAAGATATATATATATGTGTGTGTGTGTGTGTGTGTATAAATAAATAAATGAATAACATGTGTTTTAAGAAAAGAATATAATTATTTTAGAATGTCGAACCAAGGACCCAATAATGCGGAAGCTTTTCGAAAAGGGCAAGAAAACCTAGCCCAAAATGAACAAGATCAACGAATACCCGAACAATATATGAAAAAAATACAAGAGATGATAACTAAAGCCGTGAGAGCTGAGTCACACATTAGAACCGAATCTAGACAAACCCGTACTGAACATTCTCGAAAATCTAAAAAATCCAAATCCCGCCCTAACCCATCGCATCCCGAAGAAAGTGTCCACGAATCAAACGTGGTGGCGATTTTAATCGCAAATTCAAGTAACTCAAAATCAAAAGTTTTTCTCCAAATATTTTAAGATTTTCGGTCCTAAAGAATTTTATGGCGACAAAGGCGCCATTGCAACACTAATGTGGTTGGAGGAGATGGAATCAATCGTGATTATCAGCAAATGCGCCGAACAAGAAAAGATTCAGTACATGGCGCAAATGTTCAAGGGTGAAGCTCTGGAATGGTGTAACACTCGCATCATGAGCAAGGGAAGACATACATTGTATAATTTGTTGTGGGAAGAATTCAAGGACATGGTGCTAGAAAAATTCTGCCCGATGCATGAAACTGACCAAATTCCATCCAAGTTCCTTAACCACAAGGTGGTTGGAACTAATCTTCGTGAATACAACACCAAATTTCACGAGTACTGTCGACTTGTGCCCCCGTTGGTGATACCTAAATCCAGCAAAGCAACTCGTTATATATGGGGACTCCCATGAGAAATTCGCGACATGGTGAGGTCTCACTTTCCTCAAACCACTGATCCCGCCATGGAATTAGCTGGTTATCTGATGAATGGTCTGATCCGCAATAAGGAGGAATATAATAAGGTGGTGCCATCAAGTGACCACAAGAAGACTAGGGGTGCTTGATTCAAGGGCAAAGGTGTAGATCCACGAAAATATGGATTCAACTCCAACTACACCCAATGTAAGATTTTCAAGAAGAACCACAAGGGTCGTTGCCATTTCCCTTCATCTACAACTGTTAGTGACAGGTGTCACAAACTTGGTTACGCCACAGCCAACTGTTGGAAGAAGTCCATGACTTGCTACAATTGCAAGGAAATGGGACACCTCAGTTTCGAGTGCCCCAAGAACAAACCCGCTACTGGAGGTGCGGGTGGAAGTGGTAAAAAGAATGAAACGAAGAAGGGGAATGCAAGAGTCTTCGTCTTAGATACCAAGAAAGTGGCCGACATGCCAGAAACCATCACAGTTACGTTCTTAGTTAACGACACGTATGCTAGAGTTTTATTTGATTCATGTGCCAACTTAAGTTTTATAGATTATAACCTTGGTAGTCTATTAAACGAGCCTTTAAAGAAATTAGATAAAACTTTAAGCGTCGAGACCGGTAGTGGAGAAATCGTTAAAATCTCCGAAGCTTTAGAAAACAGAAAACTTTTATAAGCTGGTTACATCTTACCTATTCAATTGTTGCCCATGACTCTTGCTGGTTTGATATAGTACTTGGTATTGACTAGTTATTCAATAATCATGCCCGTATCATCTGCAATAGCAAAACCATCGAACTTCGAGCCCCTGATAAACGAACCATTCGAATTGAAGGGGACAAAGACGCTGGCCAAGTTAGCATAAGCTCCAAGATTAGGGCTAATAAATATTTAAATTAAGGATGCTTAGCATTCATGGTCTATGTCACCAAAGAATCCAAGCCAAAAAAGATAAAGGACGTGCCTATTGTCTCCGAATTCTCTGACGTCTTTCGCGACGAGCTGCCAGGAATTCCTCCCACTCAAAAGGTCTAGTTTAGGATGGATCTCATGCCTGGAACCGCTCCAGTCGCCAACGCTCCATACCGATTAGCACCAACCAAGATGAAGGAGTTGAATAAGCAATTAGATGAGCTACTCGAGAAATGATTCATTCGTCCAAGTTCATCACCATGGGGAGCGCCGATTCTCTTTGTCAAGAATAAGGATGGATCTATGAGATTGTGTATCGAATACTGAGCCCTGAACAAAGAACTATAAAAAACCGATACCCATTACCCCGAATCGACGATCTATTCGACCAACTGCAAAGTGTAAGTTACTTCTCTAAGATAAATCTGTGTTCTGGTTATCATCAACTCAAAGTTCAATCCGAAGATATTCCGAAAGCCGCATTCCGAACAAGGTATAGACATTATGAGTTCACGGTCATGCCGTTTGGTCTCACTAATGCCCCAGCCACGTTTATGGACATGATGAATCGAATCTGTAAACCTCACTTAGATAAACTTGTTATCCTATTCATTGAAGACATATTTATTTATTCTAAGTCAAAGGAAGATCATGTTTCGCACCTCAGAATCTTGCTTCCATCACTTAGAAACGAGAAGTTGTATGCCAAGTTCTCGAAATGTGAATTCTAGCTCTACGAAATACAATATCTTGGTCACATTATAAACGTGAAAGGAATTCAAGTAGATCCCGCAAAGATTGAAACCATCTCAAAGTGGGAGATTCCAAAGTCGCCAACCGAGATCCGAAGTTTCTTAGGTTTGGCCAGGTATTATCGTAGATTCATTGAAAATTTCTCTCGAATTTCCGTTCCTCTAACCTCGTTAACCCGTAAGAATATAAAGTATGAATGGGTTACCAAACAATAAGAGGAGTTCGATATACTCAAACAAAAACTCATCCGTGCACCTATACTGGCCTAGCTAGAAGGTACCGAGGATTTTGTTGTCTTTAGTGATGCGTCCCATTCTGGTTTGGGATGCGTACTAATGCAACGAAATAAAGTAATCGCTTACGCCTCTCGTCAACTCAATGTACACGAAAAGAACTACACAACTCACGATCTAGAGTTAGGCGCCATAATCTTTGCCTTGAAGATATGGAGGCACTATTTCTATGGAGTCAAGTTCATTGTTTATACTGATCATAAAAGTCTGAAACACATCTTCGAGCAAAAAGAGCTTAACATGAGACAAAAAAGATGGATGGAAAAATTGAACGAATACGCCTGTGAAATTGTCTATCACGAAGGTAAAGCCAATGTTGTGGCTGACGCCTTGAGTCGTAAAGAACATGAAAAACCCAAGAGAGTTCGAGTGCTACGATTAGAACTCCAAGTAGATCTAATCGAGCAAAACCAATTAGCCCAACTCCAAGCAATCGAAGAAAACTATATCTCCGACGAAAAGCGTAACGACACCATTGACTCGCTAGTCAAAGGTGACAGTGGTATACTTAGACTTGGAAACAAGATTTGGGTACCGTCGTTGGAGACTTGCGAGAAAAGATTTTGAGCGAAGCTCACAAATCCAAATGCATGATACACCCCGGCAGTGACAAAATGTATCAAAACCTTAAGTCGAACTACTGGTGGAACGTTATGAAAAAGGACATTGCTTTGCACGTTGCAAAATGTTTGACTTGTTTGAATATCAAGCATGAAGATCAAAAGCCCTCAGGATTGCTTCAGCAACCCGAACTTCCCGTTTGAAAGTGGGAAATGATAACTATGGATTTCATCACGAAACTCCCGTTAACCACTCGTCAGCATAATGCAATATGGGTCATCGTCGGTAGGTTAACCAAATCCGCTCATTTCATACCTATTAATGATACCTATTATATGGATAGATTAACACGAATCTATGTAAACAACATCGTTGCATTACATGGAGTTCCTTTGTATATCATTTCTGATCGAGACAGTCTCTTTACGTCTCATTTTTGCAAAATTTTCCAACAAGCGTTAGGAACCCAACTAAATATTAGCACTCCCTATCATCCTCAAACCGATGGGCAAAGGGAATGGACAATTCAAACGCTTTAAGATATGCTCCGCGCTTATGTGATTGACTTAGGTGGAAGTTGGGATGACCATCTTCCCCTAATGGAATTTTCATATAACAACAGTTATCACCCGAGTATTCAAGCCGCACCGTTCATAGCGTTATACGGCCAAAAATGTAGAATGCCGGTATGCTGGTCTGAAATCGGAGATAATCAATTGTCTGGACCTGAGATAGTCCAAGAAACCACCGACAAGATGCTGTAAATTTGAGAACGACTTAAGACGGAGCGAGACCGACAAAAGAAGCTGATGTCCGTCGTAAGCCGTTAGAATTCAATGTAGGTGATATAATTTTATTAAAAGTTTCTCCTTGGAAGGGTGTTGTTTGCTTCGGTAAGAAAGGAAAACTTAGTCCACGCTTCGTAGGACCATTCGAAGTACTCAAGCAAATCGGAATGTCGCTTACCGACTGCGGCTACCCGAAGAAATGAAAGGGATACACGATGTATTCCACATCTCTAATCTGCGTAAATGTCTAACCGATGAATCTTTGTTGATGCCTTTGAAAGACGTCGAAATAAAAGAAAACCTCAAATTCATAGAACGACCTTTACATATCGAAGATTCTAAAACAAAGAAACTTAAAAGACAAAATCTAAAATTGTTCAAAGTTAAATGGGACTCCTGAGTAGGCCCTGAATAAACTTGGGAATTAGAATCTGAAATGAGGAAAAAGCACCCCCACTTGTTTGAAGAAGCAAATCTCACAGACGAGATTCATTCCAAGGTGGGGAGGATGTATAATCACGAAAATATCGGATCCAAAATGTCAAATTTCAAAGTACAAGGAATTAAATGAAAAATTTGTTTTCCTGGAACATCGCGTATCACTATATGGGTATATTACAAAACCCAAGACTAGGCGGAAAAGTGATACGCGATACTCCAAAGCCTCAACGTCATCGCGTATCGTGTTGACGTGGTCTAACAAATGATGACATGTGCCCCTCCACGTGTCTCCACATGGCGCTGCGTGTCCAGCCACGTGGCAAGCCTACTTGGTTACGCGACAAGGCAAGTCGCAATACGTGATGGCCTCCCAAGGTCCCATCGCGTATCGCTGTGGAGTAAAATAATAATAAAAGGATCCGTTGACCCATCGCTATACGCGATGGATCCTTTGCAAAAACCATCGCGTATCGCGATGGGTCACCTGATCAGCGGCTATAAATAGGGCCATCAGCCCCTCTCATTCAACACACCTCTCAAGTATAACACTCTCTCACTCTATAATCACCTCGATAAGCGTGCCCTAATCCTCCTTGAAATCCGTGCTAAAACCGACGTTGCTCGAAATTCGTGCTACACATTGACGATGTTGCTTTGAAGTACGTGCCATCAAGAGACGAGTCGACATCCACCTCGAAGTACGTGCCAACAAAGATTGAAATGCGACATACCTCGATTCGCGTGCAAAGAAGTTTGACCAAGATTTCTCGAGAAACGTGAAAGCGTCAAGGTGCTGCCCAAAAGTCTACGAAAATAACCCGACCAAGGTAGGGATAATGCCCGTATAAACTGTTAACAAAATATTAAAGGTTTAGACCCTAGTCGAGAGTATACTCGATACCTCGAGAATAAAGAAAAGAAAATATAACAAAGAAAATATAAAATAAGAAATATGAAAGTAAAGTAAATCTTTGTTGTTATTTTATTATTATTATTATTATTATTATTATTATTATTATTATTATTGTTTAAGTTTCTTAAATAATAAATAAAGAAATAAAGTATACGTTTCTTCGAGAAGAAGAAACGTAGTGTTTAGAAAAGTAAACAAGTAAAACTAAAGGTTTAAACTAGTTAAAAGGAACAAAAGTATTTTGAACTAAAAGTTCGAAAAGAAAATATAATCGAGGTAAATATTATACAAAAATATACTAAAGGTCTAAAGCTAGATTATTGATCTAGTAATAATAAAAGGTTATACTCGTACTACAGGTCCGAGATAACAAGAAAGACAAACTCGATAAGTGAAGTGAAGCTGATATTTGAAATGGTGAATACGCTCCAAACTTTAATAACTTGTTTAATCTAGTTAAACAAATTGATTACATGAGATTACGTATCTCTAAAACATCATAAACAAAAGTATTCGTTGGCCCTCAGGCTGTCGTGTACGTTTGTTTGGATCCTTACATATGTTGTTAGACCGTTAGATGTTGGGCACACCACACCACACCTGGTTATATGCCTCCGCCATGACGGGTCGTACCTAAGTTATGTCCAAGAGAGGGTAATCATGTGTATAATGATGGTAGCTAAGTAATCTCGAACGCTGCGGTGTTTGCTGAGCGGTTTCAAGTAGAGCTTAAGTTTATAATTGTGTTTATGTTTTAACTTGTTATTCCTAAGCCACGATGGGCCGAGACCTAAGTTATGTCTCAAGGGGTAATTAAGTAAATAAAATATTTTTGCGTCAGCTTACTCACCAGCATGTGTTGCTGACATATTTTCCAACTGTTTTACAGGTAATGAAGAATAATCGCTTGAAGAATCTAAGTCTTCCATAGGCTATCTGATGTCTCAAATCATTTTTGTTAAAACATTATGTAAATGGTGGCTTGATTAACAAATTAATCTTTTGTAAACACTAACCAGGAATTTTTAAATCCAGTTTTTTGATTATGCGCTAAAATAATTCCGCATTAATACGTAACTCTAATTTATTTACAAAAAGGGTACCAACTGTTGGTCACAAGCCTAGGCCTAAGATGGGGGTGTGACATTATATGTGGGGAATTAACCTAGATCCAGGGCTGGCTCAGAAAATTGTTAAAAATTTTTGGGTTGAATGAGAAAAAATTATTGGGCCTTAAGTTAAAAGGGTATCTTGTTGGGTTTAACAATTTAATTTTTTAATGGGCTTACTTGATAATGATTTAAGTTGTGTAAAAACTATATTTTATTAAAAATAAGGTTAAAATGTCTCAAGTGAGGTTAAAATAAAATCATACCCCTTTTTCACTAAACCAAGCTAATGGTTGTGTAATTAAGTTTAAACATTATATCTATGATGTAACACAAAGTGTACACCTTTTAGCATCAAATTATCCTCTTATTTTGTTAAAACTCAATGCAAATTCATTCTATTTAGTACTTATTTGAACTATTTATGAATTTATAGGTCCGGGCACCCGCCCAACAAAGAAACGACGACAAGATGGCGATTTTTGGACTAAAATCAAGAATTTTCCCAAAGTGCATGACCATGCTAAGAAAGTGCATGACCATGTTTAGCAAACTGCACCATCATGCATTTTATGGGCATGATGATGCACCTTTATTCGAACCCGTGCACATCTGATACCGTGCCAAAAGTGAAACTGCACCATCATGCACTTTATGGGTATGATGGTGCACCTTTATTGGAACCCGTGCACATCTGATATCATGCCAAAAGTGAAACTGCACTATCATGCATTTTTAGTGCCCCACCGTGCACTTCCGAGGAGACGAGCCCATGCACTATCCGATGCCGAGAACAAGACAGATCAACTTTGAAAGTGCACTAACTAGTGCCAGTAATGTACGACCGTTCACTTTTTGTGCATGACAGTGCACTTTTTTGGAGCCTGCAACTCTGAGTAGCCGAATGTGAAAGTTTGATTTCCCAAATCGGTGCACGACCATGCACTTTTTGTTCATGACAGTGCACTTTGTCCAGAAGCTTATAAACACTCATTTTCACTTTAGTTTGGTGTGTGGAGCCTTGGTGATTCTCTCTCAAATCTTGAAAATTATTATTGTGTTCCCTGAGAGTTTGAAGGCTTCCACCATCCTCAAGATCCATCATTTCATTCTTCAATCCTTACTTGATATTAGTTTGCATTCCTTTGTTCTTAAACATGTTTTGTAAGCTTATTTCTAGTTTGATTGTAGTTGTATTAAGCCTTATGGACTAATTACTTTTGCTATCTAGACAATGTTGAAACTCTTATTAATGTTATATATTATCTATGCATGATTTTGGTAAAGTGGTTTTCTTTCAAGAATATGGTTGAATTTATAAGTTGATATTGATGGTGTTCATGCTTGTTATAGTTACAAAATCTTTATAGTTTTACAAATGTTTAGGCATTCATGTTGGAAGACTAAAATCTAGATGTTTGTTTGTAAACTTTGAATGTTCATATTTTCTTTGTTTACATTGCTAAGTTAGGAATGACTAGTAAAAATTAACTTGGTTATAATATTATTAATAAGTATGAAACCCTACACTTAATATTGGAAAATTGATGAGTGTTGTTATGATTCTTGACTTGGTGATGACTTGTTAGTTAAAGTTTTAAGTTGATATTAATTTCATGAATTTGGCTACTTAGTGTAATCTTAGGTGGTTAGAATGTTGTTCATGCTAGCTTTCCTTTGATTATGAGACATTGTTATGACAAACAAGTTAGTCTATGTTTATCTCTTTATTGAAAACCCATCGTGATGATGATTTGCTAGTATTATGTTGCTTTATTGAAATCTAGTATTTATGTTAAGATTCATGATGTTTTGCCATATCATTGCTATTTTGTCATGTTAGTAGAGTGGATTCATGTCTAGGTAGTTTGTTGGATTGATTGATTTCTTGCTTATTTACTTGCTATGTGTTCATCATATGCAAGTTCAGTTAATTAAAATTCAACTTAAGATTTAATTGTTCGGTTGGTCATTTACACAGATTTAGTACTATAAAGTTGCCGTGTCCATGGATTGATACTCGGTTCTTACCAACACTTTATTACAAACGATAGGTACATTTGTCTTTCTGTGTGGTTTAGTTGTAGGTGAAAACCTATTTTAAAACCCGATTTGTGTGGAACTTTTACTAAATTTATATATATATATATATATATATATATATATATATATATATATATATATATATATATTCACGCACGTCAATACACATATTGTTTTTCATAAAAGTATATATAATTCTTTTTTGGGGCAATTTCATAGAATAGTAACCAAGTTTTAAAATTGTTCCAATTAGGTCACTCAACTTTAAAAAGTGTTCCAATTAGGTCACTCAACTTTCATATTTTATTAATTTAAAGGTTTTAACATGTTTTTTTAACGTTTTTATTTTTTGTTTCACATAGAAAATCTTTTATCTTTTTTTTTATGTTGACGTTGAGTGGCGACGTGGAACTATTTTTTATTTTTGAATTTTAATATAATTAACTTTTTCAATTTTTTTAAAATATAAATACGTATATTGCAAATTCCGACCCCCATTTCTTATCCTTCATTTCTTTCTTAACAAACAAAAAAATCGGTGAGACTCGATTTGAAGATTTAGTGACCCGATTTGAGAAAAATATACATGAGTGACCTAATTGGAACACTTTTGAAAGTTGGTTACTATTCTATTAGATATTCCCTTCTTTTTTTTTAAATCGTGGCCTAGTGGGTTGTTTGATTGGTGTCTGTCAACCACTTTACCCTCTTTTATAGCCAGCTCTGCTTAGATCTTTATTAAAAAAACTCAAGTTTTCTATCAATTAACGCATTAGGAAGTACAATAGGCACTCACTTTCCTAACTTAATAAGTCAATATAGCTTGGAGCTTTGGAGAAAGAAGTGTTTCATGGTATAATTATTATAGCTTGTTGGAGTTTATGGAAGGCGAGAAACGAAAGAGTTTTTAAAGGAAAGGAGGTTAAGATTGAAAATATTATTGGTGATATTAAATCTTTTGGGTTTCTATGGCTCAAAAACAGGGGGAGAAAGAGACCACTAGTTTGGTTTAATTGGTGTAACTTTTTTTTAATGGATTTTTGTTATTTAGGCTATTCTATGGGTTGTGGAGGTTGCCCTTTGGTGTTTTGGCTTGGTGTTTTGGTTCTCGCGATTTTCGGTTGTTTATAAAAGTTTATACAGGGGCGTAGGTTAGTTGGGGCCATGGGTGGCCCCGGCCCCCTCCGTTTTCTCACTCGTTAGTGTAAATTTATTCTTTTACAGTCGAAAATTTTTATGCATAATGCAAATTTACACGAATCAGACCGAAATATTGAGTCCAGCCCCCTCCGTTTTTTCACTCATAGTGTAAATTTATACATTTTCATCTGAAAATTGTATACATAGAGTAAATTTACCTATTTCTGACCGGAATTTTGAGCTCGTCCCCTCCTTTTTTTTCGTTCGGTAGTTTAAACTTATCTTTTTTCGGGCAAAATTTTTTATATACAGTGTAAATTTACCCGTTTCCGATCGAAATTTGAGTCCACCCCTCTAGTTTATGAATTTTTTTATAAATACTGAGTCTGGCCCCTTTGACGTGTATGTCCATGCTTCGCCACTGAATTTATAGTTTCAAAAATTTTTTAATGTAAAGAGTGTAACACGTGTTTTATGGGCGTCAATTCGTCAGACGTTTTTTGAAAAGAAAACGAGGATGAAGGTTCGTTTTTCTTGTGGTAGTTGACCAGACAGTTATTTTTGTTGACCAACTTCTAACTCGTTTTCCGAAGTTTTCTTTGTTTTGAACGTCAAATTTCATTAAAGTTGGATTTCGGTGATGATAAATCAACAGTTTAACAATTAAATCCGGTTTTAATTAAAAATGTTTTATAATTATTACTCATATTAATAAAAGATTACGCGGCAGAATATTAAAACTAATAAACATCACTTTTAGGAACCGTACAGGATCCGGTTACAAACAATACGAGTGCGAGTCAAACTAAATAAATATAGCTATAAACGACAATAGATTTAAGTTTACCTCAGTTAATAAATAACCAGTTGAGACATCGAGGGCTAATGAACAGTGCTAGGTAGAGGTGGCAATTTGTATGGGTTGGGTTGGATTTGAGTGATAAGTCAGGATGAGTTTGAGTTAGAATGAGTATAGGTTATGATGAATTTTTTTAAACAAAGGTTAGGATAGATAAATGTTATGGTGGGTTAAATTAATCCATCATGACCCATGTAAAAGTTAAAATACAAAGGGTTTCAAAAACTCCTCAAAATATTAAAAATAATAATAATAAAAAAATAATAACTTAAAATATAAATAAAAAATGAAAAATGTAAAACAACTAAAATGTTTCCCCCGTCATCCTGGCTCACTAAAATAAAAAAAAAAACCCGAAAACTTTCGGTTTATCTTTAAGGTTTAGTTTGGCTCTTAGGTTTCGGTCTTTTCAGTTACTTTGTTTTGTTTTGGTCGGTTTTTTCTTTTTCATTTTAATACAGTTTCAGTTAACATTTTTCATTTTGGTCGGTTTTTTTGGTTTCAGTCTTGTTTCGTTTTAGTCAGTTTTTTCGGTTTCATTTCGTTTTTTTTGTTTAATTTTGATTCATTTTGTTTTGTTTTGGTCGACTACGTTTAAGCTTTTTTTGTTTCGTTTTGGTAAGATTTTCGGTTGCACTTCACTTTTTTTTTTGTTTTGTTTTGGTCAGTTTTCCGGTTTCATATCTTGGTTTTTTTGTATCGTTTTGGTCGTTTTTCTATTTCCTTTCGGTTTAGTTTCAATTTTTTTTGGTTTCGTTTGGGTTGATTCGGTGTTTTTGATTCGTTTTGGTCAGCTTTTCGATTGCATTTATCTTTTTTTTTTTGTTTCCTTTTGGTCAGTTTTTCAGTTTCATTTCGGGTTTTTTGTATCGTTTTGATCATTTTTCTATTTCGGTTCAGTTTCGTCGTTTTTTTTTGTTTCGTTTTGGTCAGCTTTTCGGTTTCATATCGTTTTTTTGTTTCATTTTCGTCGTTTTTCTATTTCGGTTTTGTTTCGTTTATTTTTGTTTCGTTTTGGTAAGCTTTTCGGTTTCATATCTTTTTTTGTTTCGTTTTGGTCGTTTTTCTATTTCGGTTCAGTTTTCGTTTTTTTTTTGTTTCGTTTTGGTCAGCTTTTCGGTTTCATATCGTTTTTTTTTGTTTCGTTTTGGTTTTTCTATTTCGGTTTAGTTTCATTTTGGTTTTTTTGTTTCGTTCTTGTCAATTCGGGGTTTTTGTTTCGTTTTGGTCGTTTTTTTTTGTGTTTCGGATGAGTTTTGTTTCGCACGTGATAGTTTGGATATTTTGAATTAGATAAATTTTGGATAACTTGCGTATTTTGTTTTGACCCATTTTAACATATAAATGAAACTCACTTGTATATTTTCAACACATCCTGACCTCCTTAAAGAATTTTTTTGATCCATCTTAGCCCATTTAACTTTTAAAGTTTATCCATCTTGACCCAAAAGAACCCATTAGGTACTGATTCACCTCAGTCAGTACCTAATGGTTACCAATGGTTACCAGGGACTGATTTTGCAGTCCCCAACCAGTGACGGATACCTAGTCCTAGATAGTGGTTTTAGTAACTAAAAATCAGTCTCCATTGTGTGGTACCAAGAAGAGCTAATGACCAGTCTGCGATGTGCAAAAATTCAGTCCTTAATTTATCCCCTGGTACCATGTCATTTCAGTCCCCAAAACATTTCTTCAGGGACTGCAAATCAGTCTCTAAGACCATGTTATTTCAGTCTCGAATATAGTTCATTATGGACTAAAAACCAGTCGTTAATTCATGTTTGTTTGTCCTTAATATGTTTTATTAGTTTGGCTGTTTCATGCTAGTTTAGTCCATAATAAGACGTTTTAAATACTGAAAATTAGTCTCTAATAATATGTTATTTCAATCCTTAGTATAAATTAGTCTCTAATAACATGTTATTTATGCCCTTAATATGTTTCAATATCCAGTATGTTAACTAAGCCTGAAAAATAGTCTATTACGTGTTCCTTTAGTGACTAAAAATAGTCCTTAATATCATATCACAATTCTAGCATTTTTCTTTTAAACACTGAAATATAGTTTTTGATGCAATCTTTATTCAGACTCAAATATGTACTAGTCACTTATAGAATGCCATTATGTTAATGTATAAAACCAACAAACTTAGAATCCAAATTTTAAAAATTGCAACCAATCAATCATATGGATAAACAATACCTGGTTGATCAGTTCACTAATGAACTATATAAAATAAAAGCATCCAAGATTGGTCGCCACTGTCCTATGCTCTAAGGTATCCATCCGAACCATTTGTTTAATAAGCTTTATATTTCTTAGCACTAAAATTTAGTCTCAAATAAGGTATCAGAACATTAGCGACTGATAATCAATCACTAACATTAGTCACATGTAAATCAGTCCATAATATTTTTCGGGACTAATAAATCAGTCCCTAATATTATGTATTCGAGACAGATATATCAGTCTCTTATAGTTTACTTTCTAATGGTCACTTTTTTGTAGTAGGCCCAAGGTGTAACTCTCACGGGTCACAACCCGGTCGGCTGTGTTGACTTGACCGAACCGGCACATAATTCCAACAGTCTCCACTTGGACGGTTTCTGGTTGAGTTGCTCAACGCTGACAGCCAGCGTTGCTTTAGCTACACATGGCTGCCCCCCAACAGGCTATGACATTTAAATTCATTAACCAAAAAACATCTTGGAATACACTATTGCAAAATAATGAACTTATGGTGATAGTTGTCATCTATCCGGTCTGTATAAGACACCAACTGAACAATGAGACATGGATCAGATTCAATCCCATATGACATTCAATCATTATTGTTCTCGATTTAGAATCAAAGTGGTCCAATCAAACACACAGTAAGTTTGGTTGAGGCCTCACACTTCACCAGCGTGAACCAACGAGGGCGCTAAGATGTCTAACTGTTACATATCATGTAAGAGTACATAATCTCATATTGATTACATACAACTCCCACTAAACTTTAAATATTCCCAACCAATGCCTTTATAGTCGGCAGTTACGTGACATCGGTTGACACTGATCAAAAAATAGCCTTTAGAAAACTTGGAACACCTCAATTGGTTTATGAATACTCGGAACCACATCGAGGTCAGTGATGAACTTCTTTATCCAAGCAGCCTCCTTAGCAGCATTTGATGCAGCTATATATTCAGATTCAGTGGTGGAATCCATCACCACACTCTGCTTAGAGCTTTTCCAGTAAATAGCTCTCCAATTCAGAGTGAATACAAATCCTGATTGTGAGCGAGAATCATCTCGGCTAGTCTGAAAGCTAGCATCAGGGTAACACCTTACAGTGAGCTCTTCTTCCAGACCTCCGAACACTAAGAAAATATCCTTGGTCCTATTCAGGTACCTTAAAATGTTCTTTACTGCTGTCCAATGGGCAATGCCAGGATGTTTCTGAAAGCGACTAGTCATGCTTAAAGCATACGAGACTCCAGGTCTAGTGCATAACATAGCGGACATGATAAATACTATCCCTGAAGCATATGGAATTGCTTGCATGTGCTTTTTTTCAATTTCTGTTGTCGGAGATTGCGATTTGTTCAACACGGTTCCTTTAGGAATGGGAACACCTCCTTTCTTGGACTTATCCATTAAGTGCACGCCACGACTTTGTCTATGTATGTACTTTAACTTAGCCCTAGAATCCGCTTAGGTCTATCTCAGTATTTCTTGATTCCCAAAATATAAGCAACTTCACAAAGATCTTTCATTGCAAAACAAGACCCCAACCAGTGTCTGACTTCCTTAAGCATAGGAATGTTGTTTCCAATAATCAGTATATCATCCACATACAGGATGAGGAATGATATAGTGCTCCCACTAGCCTTTCTGTAAATACAAGGCTCATCTTCATTTTTGATAAAACAAAACTCTTTGATTTTCTCATCAAAATGTAGATTCCAACTGCGAGATGATTGTTTGTCCATAAATGGACTTATTGAGTTTGCACACCCTATCAGGATATTTGGGATCGACAAAACCTTTAGGTTGAACCATATAGACATCTTCAGAAAGGTGTCCATTAAGAAAATAGGTTTTGACATCCATCTGTCATATCTCGTAGTCATACTACGCGGCTATGGCAAGTAATATCCTTATTGACTTAGTCATAGTAACGGGCGAGAAAGTTTCATCATAGTCAATACCCTGAGTTCGAGTGAAACCTTTCGCGATTAGCCGTGCTTTATAGGTTTCTACATTTCCATGCATGTCGGCTTTTCTTTTGAAACTCAACTTGCTACCTACTTCCCGACCTTGGGGGGAGGGGGGTAGCTCCACAAAGTTCCAGACTTGATTGTCATGCATAGATTGCATCTTGATGTTCATGGCTTCTTGCCACTTCTCAGATTCCGGATCTAAGATAATAGATTTGTAGTTAGCAGGTTCGTCATTTGACTTGGCTACTAATAGGACTTCGGGTCCATCAACATGCCACGGGTATTTAGAATTTGGTACGCGAGTCCTACTACTTCTGCGAACGCTCATGTTTATGTGTGATGTATCAGCAGCAACATCTTGTTGATCAGATGCTACAACTTCCTTAGTGGTTGTTTGTGGTTCTTGAATTTCCTGAAGTTTGACAATATTATTTCCAGTTCCTTGATCGAGAATTTCTTTCTCGAGGAAGTGACCCTTCCTTTTAATAGAAATCAACTTCGTATCAGAGTGGAAGAAATAAACTCCGCTTTGGTTATAGTACACGGTGTAAACAACTTTTATGCCGCAGGGATCGAGTTTGTCATCAGAATCACTGGTGACAGATGCATCACATTCCCGTACTCTAAGGAAAGACAAATTAGGTTTACGCCCATGGCATATCTCATATGGGGTTTTACTTAGCTGTTTAGTTGGAGCCAGATTAACAATGTGGGCGACAGTCATAAAGGCAAAGCTCCAAAAGGAGTGAGCTAAGTTAGTAATAGACATCATCGATCAAACCATGTTTAGTAAGGTTTGATTTCTCCTCTCCTCTCGCTCGGACCATGTGAAAGTATTCCACGCTCTTTTAGATGGTTGATGAACTCTGAGCTGAGATACTCTCCACCTCGATCTGATCAAAGCATTTTAATTGTTTTTCCGAGTTGGTTTTCCACTTCATTTTGAAACTCTTTGAACTTTTCAAATGTTTCATGCTTGTGTTTCATAAGATACACATAAACATATCGATTGTTATCGTCAAAACAAAGTATCTTTCATGATTTCTAGACATAGTTTCGAAAGTGCCGCATACATTAGTATGTATGAGTCCTAACATATCCTTTGCTCGTTCACTTTTATAAGTGAAGGAGTCCTTGGTGACTTTTCCAGCTAAACAAGTCTCACATTCGTCAAAAGAGTCTGGTCATGTGGATTCTTGAATCTATTTGGATTGGAGTCTTTTAACTCGTGTATTGCTTATGTGACCAAGACGACAATGCCATAGAAGCGTATCATTGATGCCAGATCTGATACATTTAGAAATATTAAATACATTATTGTTAATTTGAACATAAATCTCATAAATACCATTTCAAGGTTTAGCCTGAAAATAAAAGACATCATTCAAGTAAGCAGAAATAACAATAACATTAAAAGCGTACTTAAATTCTTGTTTAAAAAGTAAAGAAACTTAAATAATGTTTCCGGTCAAACAGGGTGCAAACAAACAGTTATTCAAAGTAAGAAAAGGCTAGACGGACAAGGAAAATGATATGTGCCAGTTTCTAGAACTGGCCTCTCTTCCTATCACGAACGATGAGTTCTATGCTACCTTGTTTCAGCTTCTTCTAGTTTTCAGACTCTTGCTAGGCATTAACGATGTGGTAAGAACATCCAGAATCAAATACTCATGTGTTGCTAGAAACAATGAAAAGTTCAATACCATATATGGAAATACCTTTAGAAGAGCTTTCACCATTGGTCCTCCGTTTCTATAGCTTAGCAAGATAGTTGGGACAGTTGTGTTTCCAGTGTCCCATTTTGTTGCACTTGTAGCACTGGCGCTCCTCAGGAGGTGGCGACGGTACTTTTGCAACATCCTTATTAGTGTTGGTGGCATGCTTGGCAGCGACATTAACCTTCTTCTTTCCTTTAACGTTATAACCCCGGTA
>NW_027497798.1:0-64508 GCF_021521415.1 Bidens hawaiensis | reverse complement strand
CGAAGGTATATTACATAAAAATCCTATGGTTGTTTATATAGGTAAGGATGCAATTTAGTATATGGATCCGGGGCTTGGGTTTTTACATATAAAATCGGTTTTATATTCATCTAATTAACAAGATTTAAAACTTATTAATCCGCTGCGTTTTTCATATAAATGAGGTTATACGACTTTGATAATCCTGTTAAAATCCAACAATAAGTTATTAGAAAGATGATCAAAATCAGACTTACTGTTTAAGCAGCTCACCATCCAATCAACCTTCTTACTCAACTCATCTTCTAAATCAAAATGGGCCCTAAATTCCCTAACAATAGCAGACTTCAAATGATCCATATCCTTCAACATAGGTAAATTATCTGACTCTATTAATATCTCTCGACTCATAACCTTGGCACTACCATCTTCAAACCTAACCACGACCCTGTTATCATCGGGAGAAAACGACCACTCCCTCACATAAACTATTGGTTCAACATCATCAACAACACCATTAAGCCTAACAACAATATGATCCATAAGATCATTCTCTTCAACAGGTGGAAAAGTCTTCCTATTACCTATAAAATGTATTTGTTCTAGAATTCGTAAGCTTAAAGAACATACTTTATTGATTGTAGATCGATCACTCAAAATAAAAACATATTTGTTTACCAACTGATCAAAAATCCAGGCAACTATGTTCGCCATTAACAATCTTATTGCGTTTTAAGAATTAGGGTTAATATTAATCGGTAGTTGTAGTAAGTAATGAAGAATAGAGCTGAAGACATAGACTCTTTAATTTCTTGGAAGAACACATATAGGTACGATGATGATACCCGCTATTTTCAAACACTGATAGACCATAACATTATATATCAAACCAGAATAATAATTAAAAGAAAATACAAAACCAAAAACTTATAAGATAATATAAAAACACATATTAATAAAATTAGTGAATATATAACTAATTACATAAAGTTAAAAGATATATATTTTTTTTAAATCCTGATATAAAATAATCAAATATATATACTGCAACTCATTTCAATTTGTTTTAAAACGTAAAGTCCGTTTTCACATAAACAAAAGTCTATATAAAAATTAAACGAAAATACATACCTCAAGTGATATAAACATAGAATGGATTTAGCCAGGTATTAGGTGGACAATAATTTACCTCATATTCACATAGTCAAAATATTAACATTCAATCAAGAGTTTTATATTAAAGCCCACTAACATAAAAGAAAAAAAACAATCCAAAATGTTCTAAGACCAAATATATAAAAGCACATAAACATAAACACATTTTTTAACAAACTTAAATAATAAATAACTTAAACCATGAAACTCCTCAGAATTATGCTAAGTATGGAATTCGAGCAAAGCAGACACTCAAACAAGGTATTTCTTCGAGCAAGGTATCTTATTCGAGTATGGTTAGTTTCAAGATATGCTATGGTACTCGAGAAAATCAGACACTTTGAACAAGGTATTTACTTTTACCAAGATGCACTTAGGCGAGAAAAGTCATTCTTCAGTCAAGCACAATTTGTGTCAAAACAAACACATGACAAATCCAACCTTAAGCCAAGTTTACAAGTGATTTGGTGGGTCGAACAAAGATAAAATAAGAAGATATAAAGCATACTTGTGACAAGTTAAATATTATATTATAAGGACTTCTACGAGGATAGTTCAATCTCAAACAAACTACAATATCCGAGTATACTATGTTTGCTAGAATAAGTCTTTATAAGCCCATAAAAACATAATATTATTAACACGGTTTTAGTATTTAAAATATAACATCAACATATATTATTAATAATAAAAAAAACTTCAAGTAACCGCGTAACACGCGGGCTAAAAGCTAGTTTGTTTATATAATAAAGTGTTGGTAAAACACTTCCATAATATACAATGTAATGTTGCAAAATTTATGTGCTTTATGAACAAATCCTAAACAAAAATAAACAACTTACACCGCATTAAAAAAATAAAATACTATTAACCTTCTAATGAGCATTAAGTGGGCACAATAAAGTAACAACTTAATGCATTAAAGTCTGTTTTAATGAGACATACACCACAAAAGACGTATCTAATCTTTTAATCAAATGATATGTCATAAATATTTGTTTTAAATTACGAATTTGCCATATCTAATATAGACCATTGATTAAACACAATCAATGGTTCATCTTCATTTCGCGTACTTCTCGATATATATCACTTCTCGCATGAACCATATCATATATATATATATATATATATATACATACATATAATATAGAAAAAATTTAAAATGTTTTGAGCTTAGCAGGGTGTCAGGCCAGTGTCGGTCGACGACCCTGTCCGCCATGAGTGCCGATCCTGACTGGTGGCTGTGTAGCCTGTAAGGGTGGCACCCCAAACGGAGCATTGGTAAGAATGAGTTGGCATCGCTATACTAAAGACTAAAGAAATGACTGTTTAGAAAAGAAAAATGGACAACATAATGGCCGCATAGAAGAAAGGACAGTCGGACCACTTGGTCGGCCATGAAGAATAATAGTACAACCTGTAGACAGTAGATACCAAATTGTCCCAATAAATACCGATTCATAACTATAACAATGCTAGAGGAATCCATTAGCAATACGATACACCTTTAAATATGTGTTTCATATAATATCTTATACTTGTCAATATCCCTCACATTGTCTGTTAACAGATCCGATCTTGATCCATAACCATTAGGGTCAAGTTTTTCTTAACATTGGTGCCATCAGTGATAGAACTTGAGTTTTACGCCATAGTTTTGTGAGTTTTTTTGAGAGGGTATAAGTAGTGACTTCATGACCGAAAAGAAAGATAAAGCTCCGATGGAGGAAGAAGAATAAATCTAGTTGTGAAGTGAGATAATGGAGGAATTAGGGGCTGGTTTCTTAATGAGAAAACATGATCTTTTGATAAACCTTAAAAAGCAACAGCAAAGAGAAACAACGATGCAATTGGTGCAAACAAACTTGTTTGAAACTCCGGCGATGGAAGGCGCATCCGACTGAAGTCTACTAAATACAACACCAATAGGAAACAACATGGGGTCGGATAATCTTACTTCCATGAATAACACGACCAACACAGTCTCAACACATAAAGCACAAATATTGATATTGACACCAAAGTTGACTTTTACACACCCAAACGTGCACACTCGTAGACCTACGCCGCAAACTTCATTTAAGAACTTTTACCAGAAACATTCCTGCGGACAATAGCCATCGGGACCACAAACAATACACCCATTTACTTGGAACCAAAACATGAGACCGTAAACAACCATCTCATTATTCACCCGAGGACAAAAGCTATTTGGATCCTTTACTCCACCTTCGTCAACAATCCAAAGAGATCAAAATACGTAAGAACCAATGATCAACTTAGAAACAACCATACAGTAGTTGGAATTGACCATACCTTACAAATCATTTCCATCGTACACACAATCCAAGTTTACCAAATGGATCATAGAGGCCAAGTTACCAACCAAAATGAAGATGCCATCCACCATTGACAAATATGACGACATGAGTGACCCATATGATCATTTGTTCTCGTTTATTGGGGCAGCTGAAGTGGAAGGACGGTCGATGCCAGGGTCGTGTTATATGCTCAACCATACGTTAACTAGAGCAGCCCAAAAATGTTTTGACAAGTTACCAGCGGGCAACCTAGATGTCTTTGAAGATATACAAAGGGTTTTCTAGAAAATTTTTATCTAATGATGGAAAAGTGCGAAGGCGCATACTTTGTTACACAATCTAAAGAGATAGGATGAAGAGAATATAGAAGAGTTTATGGAAAGATTCAACAAATAAAGCATGGAGGTGGTCGATGCGTAAATTCAAGTTAAAATTTACACTTTCTGGCATGAGGTAAGAAACAACCAATTGGTGGAGAATATCCACGAAGATCTACCATTTATGGACAAAATGGAAGCATTTATCAGGGGAAAGGGTGCATGCCAAGTAGAAAGCGTTCACAATAGCATGAGACCCAGAGGCCAGTGGAAGAAGCCAATGCACCGTCAAATAGAAAGAAGCTCAAGTTGGAATAAACCAAGGTTGCAGTCCTATACGAGGGTTCAAGACAAAAATGTTTCGACACCTTTGCGGTTTTCCGCACAGGCACTGTGGCATGAAATTCCTAATACCATCGAAATAGAGTCCCACCAAATTTACCGGCTCTAATCGTTTTTGTGAATACCACAAGGAGAAGGGGCATCATGAAGATGAATGCTGGGTGTTTCACAATGATGAAAGTGCATGATCCAGATCAAGCATGACATAATTTATGTGAAATACATTATGATTCGGACCGATTAACTTGCAATTTGCTATACTAAACAATATCGTGGAATAATATTGTAAATGATTAACAACACATTCGCTTATAAGCTCTGTTATATTGATATAACAACTTGAGTACATGATCATAATTATTTCCAAAAACAATTACAAATAATGAACATGAAAGCCCTATATATACTTCTATAGTTCCAACATATAAGACATGGTCAGCGTAAAAGACTTATACGACCGTGTAAGTCTTATACGGATGATTGTGACTTATAAGCTGTAAGCAGTTTACATGATTGACAATTTTAGCCTTTTACAAAACAAACTATTACATAATAAGCCCATAAGACCTAAAATTAGTCATTAATGCTATAACAAACTCCCCTTTGGATAATGCTAGATCTTAGTTACAAACAAAATCTGTTTTAATCTATTTTAATCTAACAAAATCTGTTTTAATCTAACTAATGACATAGTAGACCTCGGTCATATCAACGTGAAAATTTGGATCTATCAAATTACCAATGGCTGCTTGACAGCACCCTAGGCACCCGGAGATCCAGTCTGTTGATCTCGGTTGAATAAATATTAGTGATGGTGAGCAAAATTTTGATGAAAACACCATCATAGATTCAGATCATCTATCCACAATACGGATAGATGATATTATGAAAAATAATCCACCAACTCGTGAATATTAGACTTGTATATAAATCTCGTGATCTTCCTTTCGTCCTTTCCTTGTAAATCAATGACCAAATCATCACGTAATCATCTTCCACGTCATCATTAGTTGAATAAGCAATCTTCCTCTACAACAGCAAAGTCAACACAGTTAATACGAATATGATCAATATAAACACCTTTCCTGCAAACTGTTAAACTACTACAGCATCAACACGTTTACAATCCAACTTGCGAAAGACTCATTTCAAAGATATAACACACATGCAATGTAATATAATAAAACGAATATACATACCTTGATAGAAACAAACTAGCACTAAAACAAGAAACTGATATGAGTTTTATGAAACAATTTTGTGTTTTAATGGTCTTAAGTAGAGAAGTGCATCATAAAGTCTGCATAACTGACCATTAATAGTGAACCAACCAAATTGTCGGCCAGCCTCGAGACATAAGCAAATAGTAGACCCACTAGATCTTTCTAAAATATATTATATTCTAAATTCCGTATAAGTCCAGTATAAGTCAACGTATAAGTCTATAGAGATTATACGCCGTATAAGTCAATATAACTTACACGCCGCGTATGTTCATAAACTTATGCGTTCAGATTCAGATAAAAAACAATCTGGAAAAATCAACAACAATAATCAAATCAAACTATCCTATTTAATTCGAAATATCATCGTTAAGCATATACACCTTAAAACCCTAAGATAACAGTTCAAAATCTCATTCGATTAGACCTAATACATAAAGCACTGTTCACAGACAATAATCAACCCAGATCTATCATTTAAGCATGATTTTTACCTTGATTAATGTGCAAATCAACCACACGAATTAACAAGAACAGTTTATATGGTAAAAAATGATCAAGATATACGGGCACAAAAGAACGTGCATATTTTCAGAGAGACAATAGATAAACAGATAAGCAATGATATGCGTGTTAACTCTTGTTTATATTGTCCACATATACGACCGTGTAAGATAATTATCTTATACGCCACATAAGTTGAGTATACTTAACCGCACGTGCAACTTAATCACTTATACGTTTGCAAACTTTTAAACTTTGACAAGTTTCACACATATGATTCCGATCAAGATCAAAATAATGACCTTGATGAATCCTTTTGAAATCTTGAACATTTTATTTTAGTCAACAACTAATTTTTCAAATTTTGAAATTTTAAACAAGTCAAAACTAATGACATTGGAAATTTTCATGAATTTTTAAACCCAATTTTGAAAATATTTTTCAGAAACAACCACTCGATACCAGTTCTCGGATATTCAGAACCGATCACCAATCACCAAAATCGAAAATAATATAGAAATATAAAATCTTTTTGGATTAAGAAAACGAATGTTGTAAAAGGAAATAAATCAAAATAAGAACTAATTACAAACATAAAGAAACATAATTTTGTGAGTTGAGCAAGAAATCATATTGATCAATCCGTTCTTCCATCACGGTTTCTAGTTTTATTATGTCTTATGTTAAGTCGGTTATGGATATTGTTTCCACTTAAACTTTTGTAACAAAAGATTCAGAGAAATCAGTGATATGATTAAGATTCAATTAAGCACATAATATAAGAACATGATTAGATTCTAATCTTGATTCTGGCTTATTTTGATTTTTACCATGTCACCCCAAGTTGACTTAAACCTTAAAACCAGCAGATCAAATTTTTTTTTAAAAAAAATTAACTTTTGGCAATCATAGCAACGGTTTTCCACAACTAGGCATACCCCCGATATCAAGCAACACACCCGGCTTCCTTGGCCAAGGATGAGTATGCCCGATTCCATATGTTGGGTTACACACATTGTATTCCCCTGGGATTCGTTTCTTATTGGTATTAAGATGCGCGCAAGGGAGGAACATTGCATGACTAACATTTTTGATCAAGTCGGTAGTGAATTTTGTTCTTTTGTACATAGCGATCAAGTTTAATGACTTATCAGGGGTTCGCTCTCTTGAGCAGGATTTGAAGACTTCTTTTGAATACCCAGATGAAAACCGCATAAAGACCTCATGGCTCCAGAAACCTAATGCATCCCATCAATACAAGATTTAAGACCATAAGACCATACACCATTGAAATGTACACCCTGTACTAGACGCTTAAACACTTTTTTAACACATCATTTTTGGTGATCTACTGAAACATAAGGCTTAATTATGGCAGACTATTACATTTCTGCCTTCATTACTAAAACTTTTGCTCGAATACTAGCCCAACTTTCAACATTGCAATTTATGTTTATATCACTTATTCCCTAACTTGTTTTTCCAAAAGCCTACCCATAAACCGAACATTAAGCAATAAACTTTTATTCTTCAATTTACCGGATTTGGAACAAGACAATCAATGTACTATCATTTTCCTTTTATGCTTCAAAACTCATTTTGAGGAGCAATTTTTATTGTTTTTTCATTTTTCACATTTTCTAAATGTTTTTGTATTTTATACTTTTTTCAAATGTTTTTGGCTTTTAAGATTTTTCAAATATTTTTGTATTTTTTCCAAACCATTTTTCCGCTTAAAATTAAAAACCATTGAAAAAGAAATATTTACAAAAATCAAATTTGACCTGCTGAACGGTTACTCAAAGTTAGGAATTCGTAACCTCGGGATCACTCACTTCCCCACCGCCCAATTTCTTTATACCATTAAGCCTCAACAAGTACAAGGATATGTTTTTATCAAAAGCTTCTTCTCGTAACAATCACAGATGAAGTGATACTGTATGTCAATATGTTTTGTTTTCGAGTGACTTACCGAATTTTTAGTTATGGAAATAGCAGCAGTATTATTTACATATTCCGCTTCACAGGTGGATAGCGACACATTTGTCTGCTTCTTACACTGCCATGTCACCAACCTGCTACCGAATATTTGACAGTCGGCGGTGGTAGATTTGGCATTCAACTTGCAGCTACCATAGTTAGAATCAGAATAAACTCTCAGCTCAAATACATCGTCTGGAGGATACCAAAGACCGACCCCAGGACGCCCTTAAAGATACCGAAGTATCCGCTTCACCAACGTTAGGTGAGAGACCCTTGGACTAGATTGATATCGAGCACATAAACACTTCGGATACATGATGTCTGGCTTTGAAGGAGTAAGATACATGAGGGAACCAATCATAGAACGGTAGAGTGTTTCATCGACCTTCTCATAGTGGGATCAGGACCAATTCCATGATTTTGCGGGATAGGAGTGCTGCTCGGCGATGAGTCAAACATATTAAATTTGTCAAGGATATCGTTGACATATTTTGTCGGGTGAATGAAAATCCTATCAGACCCTTGTTCGACTTGCAATCATATGAAAAACTTCAACTCTCCCATAAAGTTCATTTCAAATTTCGACTTCATAACATCCTCAAGCTCTTTGCACAAAACATTATTCGTTGACTTGAAGATGATATCGTCCACATAGAAATGGACTAGCAGCAAATGACCATCCACTTACTTAGTGAAGAGTGTACGATCGACAGTGACACGAACAAATCTATTATCCAACAAATGTTGATATAATGTGTCATACCAAGCTCTCGGGGCTTGATGTAGACCATAAAGAGATTTTTCGAGCATATACACTTTATCTTTATGAATAGGATCGACAAACCCCGGTGGTTGGTCTACAAAGACTTCTTCAGTCAATTTTGCATTCAGGAAAGCAGACTTAACATCCAACTGGTAGACCTTGAATCCCTTCCAAGATGCAAAGGCTAAGAAAATTCTAATCGCTTCCAGTCTAGCAACGGGAGCATAGACTTCATTAATATCGATTCCTTCTCTTTGATTATAACCAAGAACCACTATTCGAGCCTTGTTTCTGACAATTATACCATTTTCGTCCCTTTTGCACTTGAAAACCTACTTGGTATTAGTGCATCGTTTGTTATCTGGTAGATCAACAAGTTTCCAAACTCCAAGCTTTTCAAATTGCAATAATTCTTCTTGCATTGCATTGACCCAACTTTCTTCAGTCAAAGCTTGTGTATACGTATTCGGTTCAATTTGAGAAATGAAACATTTGAACGAGAATCTGTTCTGAAGTGGAGAGACTTGAGTATAATAACAACTAAGACTTTGATCAAGCTGACTTCAAGTACGAACTCCAGAATTAAGATCTCCAATAATATTTTCTTCCAGGTGTTATGATAAAGTTCGAGGCATAACTTCATCATGAACTATTACATCATTAGGAAGATTCGTGACATTTTCATCATTAGACAACTCATCAGAAATCACAGAATCAGTAGCAACAGGATCAAAAATAACAGCATCAGGTGTTGGTTGAATCAATGACACAATCACATCATTGTGATCTTCACCATCATCGTCAAAAGAAGGTGTAGCCGGAGTAACATCAACATGGTTATCAACATCAAGAATTGGATCTTCATTAAATATTGGAACGTCTTGTTTAGGAATTTCACAAGATCCATTACTCAAATATTGTTGTAATAACAGTGTCGCCATTTGGTCAGTGATTTCCTCTTCAGGAAATGAGAAACAACTCCACAAGCTGTCATAATCAAACATCCATGAATTGCCTTTTCTTTGAATAGGTGTAGCATATCTTTGACAGTCCACATGTTGTACTTGCACAATTTGGTTGATGCTAGGTAAAAACACTCTTCTTAAAGGACTACCATAACCCACATAGAAAACTTCCACAAACTTAGCACTGAATTTTCCATCAGGATCCAAAACAGTACATTGAGATCCGAACGGCTCAAGCCACTTCAAATTTGGCTTACATCTATTAGGTATCTCAAAACAGGTTTTGCCATACTTCTTTACTGTCAAAACATAGTTAAGAGTGTAACAAGCTGAGGCAACAACTTCAGACCAGAAACTAACTGGTAATTTCGAATCCGCCAACATCGCCCTAGCTGTTTCAATCAGAGTACGATTCTTTCATTCTGCAAATCCATTTTGTTGTGGTTTATATGGAGCACTAAACTCGTGAAGAATACCCCGCTCATTATAGTATTGAAGCATACGGTGGTTTCTGAACTTGGTACGATTGTCGCTTCTAATCCTTCAGATTGGCAAATTATATAACATCTTAAGCTTTTTGAACTAAATCATCAAGTTGTTAAAAGTCTCATATTTAGATTCAAGAAACATTACCCATGAAAAGTGTAAATAATCATCAGTGACCACCAAACAATAAAGTTCTCTAGTGATTCTTTTAACATTCACTGGACTAAATAAATCCATATGTAGCCTCTCAAAAGGTAAGTTGGTTGAATTGAGAGATTTTTTCGGGTGCGATTTCTTCTTTTGTTTACCCTTCTTGCAACTCAAACAATCAGAACTCAAATGAAAACCCTTAACATTTACTCCTTCAACCAATTGATTATGAACAAGGTAGTTCATCTTTCGAACATTGATGTAACCCATGTGACGATGCTATAACACAGACTCTTTTTCAGAAGCTTTGGTGACAAAACATTGAACAGTACCATGAGTCGATGAAGCAACATTCATGTTAAGCACATAAAGATATTTTTCCCTTGGTGCTTTCATTAAAATCCACTCCTCAGGAATCATATACCCAGGCTTAAGAATCATTCACTCTTGATTTGTAAAATATATTGAAAAGCCTTTGTCACAAATTTGTGATATGCTCAGCAAATTATTCTCAAGCTCCGTGATGTAATTCACATTTTCGAACATCACCTAACCATTCGATAAAGTACTTTCTCCAACAATTTGTCCTCCTTGATTTCCTGCAAATCCCACATAACCTCCTCGAATAGATTGAACATATTTTAGCAAATGGAGAGTCTAGTTATGTGTCAAGAGTCTCCACTATCCATTATCAAATGTGAGTCATTGGATCTTGAAAGCCCCTACAAAAACAAGCAGTTAGTGAAACAAGGAAACCCAAACCTTCTTGAAGAGGGTTGTTTCAATTTCTCATAGAAACAGTCTTCATAATAATTATCCTTAGATTCAGTTTCTTCATCATCAGTAGGTTCATCCATAAAAGGCTGTTGAGATTGAGTAATAATAGGATTTGGTATAGGACCAGAAGGAGTAACAACCTCTGTCTTAATCACCCGTTGACGATTATTTTTCCCTTTTGAGAACCTTTAGTTTCATTTTTAGGGCATAGAATTTATGCTGAGGATCCTCTATCCTTAAGTGACTTGTGGATCAATTATCCTTGAGATATGTTCCAGGTTGCGAAGGATCAAGGATCCTCGGTATTATTTGTTTAATAACGATTGTACTTGAGTGATGTTATGATTAATAGGTATAACGGCTGGACGACTTGGTCACCCTATTTAATCGCTACTGGACTCCTAACGCATGTGGTCAAAGAGATGGGAATGGCTAGTGGGAAGAGTGGTGCAATAATAGGAGTTTTAGTTAATTATTATTTACTTTATAATGAGATATTGGGTCGGCTAGGTCACACACGGGTTTTACTTTGCAAAACTCAATATTATTCAGAACTTCCTCTCAAACAACACACACACTTAGATACTTTTGTAATATTGATCCATATCTCCACCATTGTAACTCGATTTCTTAATTAATATAGTGGTGACAGACAATTGTTGTCACCCGAGGTTTTTGTGCCGGGTTTTACTTCGCAAAACTCAGTATTATTCAGAGCTTCCTCTCAAACAACACACACACTTAGATACTTTTGTACTATTGCTCCATATCATCACCATTGTAACTCTATTTCTTAATTAATATAGTGGTGGTAGACAATTGTTGCCACCCGAGGTTTTTGTGCCGGTGATCTGAACAAGATAAAGGGCTTTTCCTCGTAACAAATCCGTGTGTTTGTGCTTGCAACTGATTCGTAATCGTTATTATCAACTTAGCAAAAAACCTCGCATAACGAATTTGGTTACATTATCCTTAGTTGATTTTTGACTAAAAAAATTTGGAGCCCACCGTGGGGAAAGTGGTTCTATAATCCAAATTATTTCCTATCAATTTCCAATCTTTTCTACCCATATCACTTTCAATGGTCTCTCAACAAACATCTGCTTCAACAGCCATGCCTTCATCAGTTTCACTCCCACCAAGATCTTCACAACCAATGCCTCCACCACTTGCAGGAGCACCAAAGACTACTGCTGCTGGAAACAGGACTCAAACTCCAGTCTTCCAGAGCTCAAAAACAACTGCTGCCACTTCGGTGGTTAACTCTAACTATGATGTTTCAGCTATGTTTTCGCAAGTTAAAGCATATATGGAGCAGCAAAGCAAGACAAACCAGAGGATCCTTCGTGAGATTGAAGATATCAAGAGGACTAAGAGGCCAGTAGAGGATCAGACTCCCCTGATGCCTAGGATGCTGGATTTTACCACTTCAGGATCCTTGGCTCAACAAACTCACGGATGCTCAATTTTCCATCAAGGATCATCTATCATTCATCATGGATCCATGGGTCAGCAAGCTCAAGTATCCTCGTTCCTCCAGTAAGGATCATCAATCCTTCAACCGGGATCCATGGGTCAGCCAACTCAAGGATCCTCTTTCCTCTAGCATGAATCATCCATCCATCAGTTTGGATCCTCTAGGTTGTACCATCAAGGAGCCTTCAACTTCCAGTCTCAAGGATCTTTCTTCCAGAATCAAGGATCCTCGGTACATCTGCATCAAAGATCCTCAGAGGTCCATGAAGGAGACATTATTCCCATGCAGACTATTGTCTCCAGTGGACCAACTGCCTGGCAGATGCTTCTTACCTCGGCTACTCTTCTGGGATGCTGACGTTCAGTCAACAAAGAGGTAACACATATAATCCTATATCCTTCTATGCTAGTCTTGGTTCCATCAGGATACAGGTATCAACCAGGTTGTGGCTAAGGAACTTCAGAAGCTTAAGGATATGCTATCCAGCGTGCCAGGAGTGGTCTGACCAATCCCTGAAATACCAGAAGGGAGCCACAAGTTATCCAAATTTGCTCCACCAATTTATGATGCTTAAATCCCAAGACGGTTTCAGACCCCCAACATGAAGGTTTATGATGGAACAACTGTTCCAGAAGAGCATGTGGCTCAGTATAGGGAGATGATGGATATCAATCCAACTCCTGAAAGACTCAAGGAAGCTTGTCTATGAAAGGGTTTAGTATCCATACTAACAGGTCCTGCATTTAAATGACTGCTAGGTTTTCAACTATTTCGCATTTAGTTAACTTGTTCAATAGCCAGTTTTCTTGTAGTAGGAAATTTGAAAAGTTAACCGGTGATTTAGATAGAGTTGTCCAAACTTATGGTGAATCCGTTTGGGATTTTGTAACAAGGTTTGGCAGGGACGCCCTAGACATCCCTAATCTTGATATGTCTATGGCTATGGAAGCTTCAAGATGGGGCTATATAGGGGCTCCCCGTTTTATGGAAATCTTGTTATGACCCCATGCAGGATATTAGATGAAGTTAGAAACAGGGCACTCAGGTTCATAAGGCTAGAAGATGACAAGAAAATCCAAGAACGGTTAGGGGCTCCAACAAAGTAAGAATCTCCTGACAAGAAACAAGGATCCTCATTCAGGAACACCAACTCAAAGCCTTATTCGAAATTCAACAATCAAAATGTCCGAGTAGTCGAAGAAGGAGACGATGATAATGAGGCTTATCCAAGAATTTCCGAGTATTGTTTCTCTGTTAATACTCATGGTTTAATTTGTGCCATGAAGGATCTTGGAGAGAAGCAAGGTGGCATCAGAAAAATGAGAAAACAACATCCTTCAAAGAAAAATCCAAATGGTGTGCATTCCATGAAGATTTTGGCCATCAGACCAATGATTGTATTGGTTTAAGGAGGGAAACTGGATACCTCCTATGCAAGGGCCATTTCAAGGAGCTCTTGGGAAGAAAAAATTATAGGATCCAGGATCCTGAAGATGTACCACAGAAGGCAACCCCTCTCAATCCCTCCACACCAGATGCACAAGTCATCAATATCATCTCTCCAGTGGCTCAGATATATGTGGAACTTCCTTTTCCTTGGCCAAGAGACGTGCTAAAGAGACTAAGTTGGAGAAAAGAGAGCGACCTGTCATATCCACTACCTTGACGACTGATAAAAGATTCTTCTTTAATGAAGAGGATAAAACAAGCATCCAGGATCCTCATCATGATGGTTTGATTGTAACTTTATTTATTGCTAACCTTTATGTGAGCAGGATCCTAGTCGATGGTGGAAGTTCAGTCAACATCATCCAACATGATGTACTCCAGAAGATGAATATCCCAGATTCGGAAATCATCCTGAGAACATCCGTGCTAGTTGGTTTCAGTGGCAAAACTAAGAAAACAATGGGGGACATCAAACTCCCTATATACATTGCAGGGTTAAAGTCTTATAAAAAGTTTTATGTTATTGATAATTTGCCTTAATGCAATGTTATTCTTGGTAGGCCATGGATACAAGGAATGAGGGCTGTAGCATCCACTTATCACCAGTGTATCAAACTACCAGCTCCTTGGGTGGGGGGGTAGTGCGAATAGACGACGACCAAGTGGAAGCTAAGAATTATTATTCTTCTTCCATGAAGCCGACAGTCAAACAAACGATATCATAGCAACTACAGCAACATCCTAGGAACGTGCTGGAGACTCGAGAACAAGACCTAAAATAAGTATCCTTGGATCCCTACTAGGATTTAAGAGGATATAGTATCCTTCCTCAAGCAACGGAAATCCACATTTGCCTTCAAGCACTCTAACATGATAGGTATTTCAAAAGAGGTAATTATTCATAAGTTAGGCCTTGATAATTCTGTTAAACCCGTCCATCATAAGGGAAGGAAATTCACTCCAGAGAGGAATGTGATCATACAAGAAGAAGTTGAAAAACTTCTTAAGGCCGGTATGATCAAAGAGGTTAAGTATCCTCGAATGGTTGGGTAATGTAGTTGTTGTTTTAAAAAATAATGGAAAGTGGAGGGTGTGTGTCGATTTCACCGATTTAAACAAGGCATGCCCCAAGGATCCTTTCCCATTACCATATATTGACTCTATGGTGGATGCTACTGCAAGAAATGAGATGCTTACCTTCATGGATGTTTCCTATGGATTTCAACAAATTCAGATGGAACCATCTGATTAGGAAGACACAGCATTCATGAATCCTACTGGAATATATTGCTATATTTCCATGCCTTTTGGACTAAAAAATGCAGGTGCAACTTATCAACGTTTTATCGACATAATGTTTAATGACCAGCAAAGGAAGACCATGGAAGTCTATATAGACGACATGGTTATCAAATCCAAGAAGACTGAATACCATCTTAGAGACTTGGAAGAAGCCTTTAAAATCCTTGATCAGTATAACATGAAACTAAATACATCTAAATGCCATTTTGGTGTTAAGGCTGAAAAGCTCCATGGTTATATGGACACTAAGAGGGGTATAGAGGCTAGCCCGGAACAAATACAATCCATCATCAACCTGAAGTCACCCGTGAATTCAAAGGATGTGCAAAGGTTGACAGGAAGAATTGCAGCCTTGAATAGGTTCATCTCCCGATCTTTGGAGAAATGTAAGGATTTCTATGATTTCTTTAGAAAGAATAAAAAGTTCGAATGGATGGAGAAATTTGAAGCTACACTCAAATCCTTGAAGGGTTACTTATCTACAACACCAGCATTAATGAAGCCAATAGATGGGGAACCCCTATCCATGTACTTAGATGTCTCCGGTAATGCTATAAGTGTTGTCCTTATAAAGGATCATGAAGGTGGACAACATCCTATTTATTATGTAAGTAAAAGTCTTCTAGATGCTGAAGCCATGTATTCTCATTTAGAAAAGTTAATTCGAGCACTTATTATGGCTTCTACTAAGTTAAGGCATTACTTTGAAACTCATAATATAATTGTGAAAACTAACTATCCTATCAATAATGTTCTTAGAAAACTAGAGACGTTAGGTAGGATGGCTAAATGGGCTGTAAAGCTGAGTGCATAAGATATCCAACAAGAACCAAGGAGGGCTATCAAATCTCAAGCATTGGGTGACTTTGTGGCTGATTTCAGTAGTGATTTGCAAAAGGAAGCCGACTTGGAGGTCCAACAGTTGGAAGAAACCAAGGATCCTTGGATCTTATTCACGGATGGAGCATCCAACCTTAGAGGAACTGGTCTAGGTGAAATACTGAAATCGCCACAGGGGGACATAATACCCTAGTCTATAGCCTATGAGTTTCAAGCCACTAATAATGTAGAAGAATATGAGGCTCTAATTTCAGGTTTGCAACTAGCTAAACACATGAGGATCATGTATCGTCAGGTGTATATAGATTAATTATTAATAGCTAATCACTTTAATGGCTCATATGCTGTTAAAGGAGAAAAACTAATTAAATATCTAGAAATTGTGAAAGAACTGTCAAAGTTCTTCGATTCTTTTAGTATTATACAGGTACCAATGGAAGAAAATGCTGGGGCAGATGCTTTAGCAAATCTAGCTTCATCTTTGAAGGTTCTGTAAGCCATGAAGATTCCAATCATCGATATACTATCAATAGGAATAGGAGAACAAGAAGTTGGGGAGAGAACAAATAACAAAGAGATTGTGCTTTAGGATCCACTATCCTCAAATAATCAAGGATCTTGGATCCTCCCAATCAAGAAGTTCATTCAAGATGGAGAGATTCCCGTGACAGAGAATCCTAAATCCTTCAAACTTCAGGCATCACAATACATTTTATTACATGATATTCTTTCTAGGAAATCTCTTGCAGGTCCATACTTCAGGTGTATCAAAGATCCTGAAATTCAAAAGGTTCTTAAAGACTTTCACAAAGGAGATTGTGGTAATCACACTGGAGGAAGAGCCATATTCTCTAGGATTCTAAGAATAAGATACTTGTGGCCAACCATGAAAAGAGATTCCATGGAATATTCAAAGAAATGTGATGCTTGTCAAAGACACGACAACATCCTACACCAACCAGCGGAACCTATGTATCCTGTATCCTCATCATGGCCTTTCATGAAGAGGGGCATGGATATTGTGCGTAAGCTACCTAAGACGCTAGGAGGAAAATTGTTCATGTTTGCAATGACAGATTACTTTTCAAAGTGGATAGAAGTAGAAGGTT
This sequence comes from Bidens hawaiensis, assembly GCF_021521415.1. Lineage (NCBI taxonomy): Eukaryota > Viridiplantae > Streptophyta > Magnoliopsida > Asterales > Asteraceae > Bidens > Bidens hawaiensis. The sequence continues at coordinate 47,363 of NW_027497798.1, read as the reverse complement.
TTGTACAAGTCCGCGAAAAAGAGGTGGTTGTTTTGGAAAGAAATCTGCTAAGGATAATGTATCCAAATTCGTATTTGTGAGGTATAGTGCTATGATAATAATAATGAATATATGAAAAAAATAAGGATGAACACCGTGATTTGTTGCGAGGAAAAACCCATTGATCTTGATTAGATCAAAGGAAAAAAAACCCCGGGTGATGACAAATCGTCTATCACCACTTTATTAATATCGAAAAAGGTTACAAAATGGTGGAGATATTGATCAGTAGTATTACAAGGAAAGCTAAGTGTGAGAACTATGAACGAGAGACTGCTCAAGTGTGTGTGTAATAACATGTGTCCTCTAACTAATCATCTATCTCGATTATAAACGAAAAATGATAACTATCTAAATCCCTACTTTCACGCCACCACTCCACTAGCCGTTTCTTCATTATTTACCACGTGCGAAAGTCTTCTAGTAGCGCAAGAATAGGATGACTTAGTCCTCCAGCTGTTATATCTAACAAACACAACACCATTCAAATAAAACTATTAATAAACATATAATACCAAGAATCCTTGATCTTTACAATTCGGAACATATCGTAAGGATAATTGATCCACAAATCGATCAAGGATATAGGATCCCCAGCATAAATTCTATGCCCTAACAGATATAAGGATTCTCCATCCACAGGCTTCATCAAAGCTAGCGCTAAGGATAAGTAATCCTTTAAGGCTTTCAGGGCGACTTCATGCTTCTCTGTCCATTTGAACTTCTTATTCTTCTTGAGGATGTCATAGAAGTCTTTGCACTTCTCCGAGGATTTGGAAATAAATCCGTTGAGAGTAGCTATTCTTCCCGTCAACCTCTGGACATCCTTAGCATTCACAGGAGACTTTAGATTGATTATGGCTTCTATCTGTTCGGGGCTCGTTTCTATTCCTCTTTTGGTCACCATGTATCCTAGGAACTTCCCAGCTTTGACACCACAATGGCATTTTGATGGATTCGGCTTCATATTGTACTGATCCATGATGTTGAAAGCTTCTTCTAGATCTCTGAGATGATCCTCTTCCCTTTTTGATTTCACCACCATGTCATCAATGTAGACCTTCATAGTCTTGCCTAATTGATCCTTGAACATCATGTTGACTCCTTATAAATACCTGCCATGTCTGAATGTTTGAAGGCAAACGTTGACTTTCTTCAATTTAGGAAGGATATTATATCCTCCTCGATCTCACTAAGGATACTGGATCCTAGGATCACCTTTACATCTGGATCCTCGGGATCCAAGGATATTTCTTTTAATCTTTTTCCCGAGCTTCCAAAACATCCCTATGATGTTACTGTGGTTGCTATGCTATTGTCTGTTTAGCTGCTGGCTTCATTGAAGAAGAATAGTAGTTCTTGGCGTCGACTTGGTCACCATCTATCCTTACTACTCCCCAAGGAGTTGGTAGTTTGATGCATTGATGGTAACTAGAGGCCACTGCCTTCATCCCATGTAGCCAAGGCGTGCCCAAAATAACATTGTAACAAGATAGGTTATCTATAACACAAAACTTTTGGTAAGAATTTAACCCTTCGATGTATATTGGGAGTTTGATGCCCCCCAATGTTTTCTTGGTTTCGCCACTGAAACCTACTAGCACCGATGTCCTTGGGATGATCTCCGAGTCTGGTATATTCATTTTCTGAAGAACATCATGTTGGATGATATTGACTGAGCTTCCACCATCGACTAGGATCCTGCGTACATAATGGTTAGCAATAAACAGAGTAACAATCAAACCGTCATGGTGGGGATCCTGGATGCTTGATTTATCTTCTTCGTCAAATAAGATCTTTTGTCTGTTGTCAAGGTGGTGGATATAAGCGGTCGTTCCACCTTATCCAACTTGGTCTCCTTAGCCAGCCTCTTAGCTGCGGAGAAGGAAGTTCCATATATGTATGAGCCTCCGAAAATGAAGTTGATCACTTGAGCATCTGGTGGGGGGCGGAGTTGCTTTTTGAGGAACCTCTTCAGGATCCTGGATCCTAGACTTTTTTCTTCCCAACAGTTCTTTAAAATGACCCTTACTCAGGAGGAATCCAATTTCCCTCCTTAAACCGATGCAATCGTCCGTCATGTGGCCAAATCCTCATGGAAAGCACACCATTTGGATTTGTCTCTGAAGGTGGTTGACTTCTCGTTCTTTCGAGGCCACCTTGCCTTCTCCCCTAGATCCTTCATGGCACCTTGGGTATCTACGGAGAAGCAAAATTCTGAGATGCTGGGGTAATCCTCATCATCATATCCTTCTTCAACTGCTCGAACGTTTTGATTGTTGAATTTGGAGTACGGCTTCGAATTGTTGTTTCTATATGAGGATCCTTTATTCTTGTCAAAAGATTCTTGCTTCGTTTGAGCCCCTAACCGTTCTTGGATCCTTTTGTCTTCTTCTAGCCGTATGAACCTCAATTCTCTGTTCCTTACTTCATCTAAAGACCTGGAAGGAGTCATCACAAGATCATCATAAAAGGGGGAGCCCTTCTGAAGTCCCATCTTGAATGCTTCAACAGCAGTAGCCATGTCAAGATTAGGGATTTCCAGGGCTTCCCTGCCAAACCTTGTAACAAAATCCCTAAGAGATTCATCACTTGGTTGGATAACTCGGTATAAGTCACTAGTTTACTTTTCAAATTTCCTACTACAAGAAAATTAGCTGTTGAACAAGTTAACTAAGGTGCTGTTTGTTTTTGAAGACAAAAACTATCTGCATTATGATTTCATCTGATTTTATGTTTGCAACTGAAGATGTGGTCTGAGGTCTGCAATCTAAAAATATAATACTGTTTGTTTTATAAACTGAATATCGTCTGCATAAGCTGAAAATTAGTAACCTATCATATATATCACAATAGATAAAAGTCATTTAACGTTTGTAGACTGCTAAAATAACTTTTGTGGTGTACGGACTATGGAAGTGGGTGGTGGTGTACGAACTATGGAAGTGGGTGGTAGTTGACGATTGGTAGTAGACGATTGTGGTAGGCGATGAACGGTGGTGATGGATGGTTGTGGTGGGTAGTGGACGGTGATGGTGGCCGATGGTGGGTAATGGTGGTGATGGACGGTGGTGGTTGTGGCCGGCGGTGGTGATGACCGGTGGTGGTGTGGGTGGTGGAAGGTGTTGGTGGTGGTGGGTGGTGGCAGGTGGTGGTCGTGGATGGTGGCGGGTGGTGGTGGTTACAGACAGTGGGTGGTGGTAGATGTTTGTGGTCGAGGTGGGTGGTGGTGGCGGAAGGTGGGTGGTGGTGGGTGGTTGACGGTGGTGGCGTTGGACGGTGGGTGGTGGTTGTGGCGTCAGATGATGGGTGGTGGTGGTAGCGTCAGACGGTAGGTGGTGGGTGGTGGTGGTGGTGGGTGGTGGTGCACGGTGGGTGGTGGTGGTGGTGGACATTGGATGTTGCTAGGATGACAAGAACTATGAAGAAGTGTGAAGATGTTGGATATTAGCTTCTTATTTAAGACCATATAAGCAGTTTTCAGATCTTTTTCTTTTTTCGAAACAAACTGTCTTCAGGAACTTATGTCTACGCGCCCGCAGACATAACCCTCCTGTAGACCTTTGAAGCAAAAACAAAAACAACCTAAATGTGAAAAAGAAGTAACAGAAAATGGAGGAAGACTTAGCAGCCATTTTAATGAAGATCCTGTTAGTGTTGATCCGAAACCCTTGCATAGACAAGCCTCCTTGAGCCTTTTAGGAATAGGTTTGATTTCCATCCTTTCTCTGTACTGAGCTACGTGGTCCCGTCATACGATTTCGTGTTGGGGATTTGAAAGCGTTTCGGGATCTCTGCATCACATATTGGTGGAGCAAATCTGGACAATTTGTGGCTTCCCTCCGGTATCTCCGGATTTAGACGGATCACCCCTGGTACGCTGGATAACATATCCTTAAGTTTCTGCAGTTCCTTAGCCATGGCTTGGTTGATACATGCATCCTGAATTGAACCACGATTAGCATTTAAGGATATAGGATCATGCGTGTTACCTCTTTGTTGTGTAAAGGTCGGCATTCCATAAGAGTGGCTGAGATAAGAAGCGTCTGCAACAGGAGTTGGTCCACCAGAAGTTATGGTCTGCATGGGGATTATATCTCCTTCATGGACTTCAGAGGACCATAGATGTTGGACCCCTGAGGATCCTTGATTCGGGAAGAAGGATTCTTGACTGTGGATGAAGGGTCCAAGTGGTTGAGAGTTGAAGGATCCTTGAAAATACGATCCGGAGGATCCTGGTTGAACGATCAACGGTCCTTGCTGAAAGGTTGAGGATCCTTGAGTTGGTTGACCCATGGACCCCTGGTGAAGGATAGAAGATCCTTGCTGAAAAGTTGAGGATCCTTGAACCTGTTGACCCATGGACCCTGGGTTGAGGATAGATGATCCTTGCTGAAAAATTGAGGGTCCGTGAGTCTGTAGATTCATGGCTCCCGGTTGAAGGATGGATGATCCTTGAGTAGGTTGAGCCAAGGATATTGGAGTGCTAAAATCCAACATCCTGGGCATTAGAGGAGTTTGATCCTCTACCGGCCTCTTAGTCCTCTTGAGGTCTTCTATCTCCCGAAGGATCCTCTGGCTAGTCTTGTTTTGTTACTCCATGTATGCTTTGACTAGAGAAAACATATTAGAAACATCATTGTTAGTATTAACTACCGAAGTGGCAGTAGTAGTTTTCGAGCTCTGGAAGACTGGTAGTTGCGTCTTATTCCAGCAGTAGCCCTTGTTGTCCCCGTGATTGGAGGAGGCATCGGTGGCAAAGTTCTTGAGGATAGAGAAACCAAAAACGACATGGTTGATGAAGCAGAGTTTGATTGAGAGGCCATTGGACTCGATATAGGTAGTGAAAAGTTGAATATTGATAGGGTATTTTCTAGATTATAGCACCAATGGCCCCACGGTGGGCGCCAAATTGTGTTGGACAAAAATCTGCTAAGAATAATGTATCAAAATCCGTATTTGTGAGGTATAGTGCTATGATAATAATAATGAATATATGAACGAAATAAGGATGAACACCGTGATTTGTTGCGAGGAAAAACCCCTTGATCTTGATTAAATCAAAGGAAAAAAACACCGGGTGATGACAAATTGTCTATCACCACTTTATTAGTATCGAAAAAGGTTACAAAATGGTGGAGATATTGATCAGTATTACAATGAAAGCTAAGTGTGCGAGCTATGAACGAGAGACTGCTCAAGTGTGTGTGTAAAAACATGTGTCCGCTAACTGATCATCTATCTCTATTATAAACTAACAATGATAACTAACTAAATCCCTACTTTCACGCCACCACTCCACTAACCGTTTCTTCATTATTGACCACGTGTGAATGTCTTCCAGTAGCACAAGAATAGGATGACTTAGTCCTCCAGCTATTATATCTAACAAACACAACACCATTCAAATACAACTATTAGTAAACATACAATAACAAGAATCCTTGATCCTTTACAATCCGAAACATATCGTAAGGATAATTGATCCACAAATCGATCAAGGATATAGGATCCTCAGCATAAATTCTATGCCCTAACAGTGATATCCTTCATTAAAAGAAACATTATTACTAGATTTGGTATTCCTACAAAAATTATTTGTGACAATGGTTCCCAGTTTATCGGGAAGAGAACCACTAACTTTTGTGACAGTTGGGGCATAAAGATGATTACTTCTACACCAGTTCATCCTGAACAAGAAACTAGGATCCAAGAAAGGTAAGTAGGCAGAGGAACTTCCTTATGTTCTTTGGGCTAATAGAACAACACCAAAGAATGCTAGAGGTCAAACACCCTTCTCATTGGTGTTTGGATCAGAAGCTGTAATCCCTACAGAAATGGTGGTTCCTACTGCTAGAACAAGCATCCGTGATCCTGAAGCCAATAATGAAATCCTTCTCGAAGACCTTGATACTGTTGAAGAGCTTAGAGACCTAGCCAAGATCAGAATGGCAGCGTATCAACAAAGGGTAGCTGGGGCATACAATAAGAGTATAAGGATTAGAAGATTCCAAGAAGGAGATCTAGTGGGAAGGCCCATGCATGATCGAATCAGAGGCAGGACAGGGGGCATATCATTTAGCGTGGAATGCTATCCGTCTCAAGAAATATTTTTTTTATCAGGATCTAGTATCCTTAGAGGGTCAAGTATCCTTAAAGGATCAAGGATCCTGAAATTGGTAATATTCATCTGATCACTTATTCATTTCGGATTCTTATTAATTTAAGGATAATATATTCTTAACGTTTTTCTTTTCCAAGTTTCAAATACCAATGCAGGATTTTAGTAATAGGTTCAATGACTAAGAGGTTGGCCACCTCTCCCTCTCGTTTAAGGTACATTGTTGTTTCCTATGGCCTAGCCCACGATTAAGGTACATTGTTGTCATATCTTCCAAGGTTTAAAGGTTTTCACATTTCTTATAAATTAGAGTTTCTACACTCTTACCAGGAGTGCACGTTATCCAACGTATAGTCCGGGGCAGCAGGACCAGTAAACGCTTAGTGGCTGACAATTTTGTTGTTTTCCGCTATATGGAGGATCCTAATATTTATGGTAGACGTACCATACCCACGGTTTATAACATTTTCATGTTTTCTTAAGACTAAGGTTTCTAACATTTTCATGTTAACTAAGGTTTTGTTGTTTTCACGTCAATTACATTTGAGCTAAATCCCAGTTTGGGCGAGTCCCCAGTTTATCATCCGTTTATTTGGGCTTGTCCCCAGGATATTTGGGCTTATCTCCAGTTTATTTGGGCTTGTCCCCAGGATATTTGGGCTTGTCCCTAGGATATTTGGGCTTGTCCCTAGTTTATTTGGGCTTGTCTCCACTTTCTTTAGGCTTGTCCCCAGTTTGTTGGGTTTAATCCCAATTAATATCGTAAGCTGTTTGCATCAGCACTTATGGATTCAAGTTCTTTAATTTATTTTTACAAGGATCATAGAAGGATCAACACTTATGAATTTAAGTTTCTTAATTTATTTTTACAAGGATCGCAGAAAGATCAATACTTATGGTAACTTAGGTCTAATTAGATCTTATGGTATGGTTTCTATTTATAACATTACATTTACTTAGCTAAAATCTTTATAAACTCTTTTTTATAACGATTCAAGATCCTTAGTTTATTTTTTCAAGGATATTATATCCTTCAAGCTTTTTACTCAAGAATATTTCTTAAAACCTTCAACAAAACGAAGACTATATCAAACTTACTTTGAGAATAATAAACAATATACATATAGCCAAAAGTTTTAAATTATTATTAATCATAAGTTACCTGGACTTACCCAAAATTCTTAACCCAGATTTCACCAATCAAAATATGGACCATCCACCTGGGTTAAGCAGGTGTTACTAATTGTTCAGAAGTGTAGGAAAATAAAAACAGGGGCATTAAAGGCTTCATCCCCACAAACAGAGGATCCCTCCACCTTTGCTACCCCCGGAAGGCTTTATCCTAATTGCTATTGTTCAGTACAAACCATTATCAAATATCCTTGAAAACATCAGCAAAATAATAAAAAGAAAAAGAAAAACGGGCTCAGGCCTTGTCTATATTATCCTTTATTTCCTGCTTAAGCAGCTTCCTCACCACCTGCTGCTGCTTCGTTTCCTTGATCCATTGTGCCTGCATCCTTCGATCCACTCATCCCAACTCCACTTCCATCAGCCGTCTCAACATCCTCTTCGTCATCTCCTTAATCAAGCTTCACCAAATCCTGCTTACATTTTTCCACATCCCAAGCTGACCTATCGAAAGAAGGATCACCGGCTTCCGCAACCATCTTGATCCTAGCTTGCAATACTGACCTTGCAACCCACATTTTTGCCTTCTCGGTAGCTTGCTTCACCTCCTCTTGATGCTGGGCTTCTGTGGTGGATAGCTGATCCTCCAAGGGTTTTTTCTCCTTGGTGAGCTTGGCTAGAGCCTTGTCCTTCGTGACAGCTGCAGTTCCCATTTTAGTGAGGCTCTTCCCCAGCTGGCCCACAATCTTCTTGTAGTAGTCTTTGGAAGTATTCACATCCTGTACCAGACAATTACACAATGTTGGAAGGATTCTTAATTCATAAATTAGGGATTTCAGGAAAAAGGATACTTATAGCAATGATCATTTCAAAAGGACTCTCTGGCTCGGAAGATCATTTACTTTTGGCTACTCCAGATTTGGCCCTAGTGGTCGTGGTTCTTGGTTGGGAAGTGGTAGCTGCCTTTAGAGCTTCTTTCTTGACAAATTGAGGACTTATGAGACTACCAATATCCTTCAAAGAGAACTTGATAGCGGATTTGTTAGACTTTTGAGCGCCTGTGAAGCATAAGAAACAGATAAGTTTTCTATTTATTTACTTTATTATACAATTTTAAACCTTACTTGACATGTTGTTGTTGGAATCCGAAGAGATATCACAAAAAGACTCAATGAATTTGGCCTAGTAAGTGCGAACTTCGGGATCCAGGGCAAGAAACCTCTTTGCTTTTTCTCCTATTCCAGGTAGGTTAGCCAAGGAAGCGAAATTATCGACTGCAAAGAAGAAAAACAAGGGAAAACAACTTAAAGAATGATCCATTATCCTGAACCATTTCTTTCTAAAGGATATAGGATCCTACCCATTTTATAACCCATTTTAATGGTAAATCAACCCTACCAGGGATGGAGCTTCGATCAACAAAAAAGAACTGATTCATCCAAAGGGAACCGTTCTGGATTTCATTAGAAATCGAAGTAGGCTGTCGGGGCTTGGATTTCTAAATGAATCGGTTCGACCCGTAAGTGGTTAGGATGTAAAGGTGTGATAACTCTTGGACACTGAACTTGAAGCTCTTCTCCTCTATTATCCTCTCGATGGAACGTAGGACCCTCCAGATCATCGGCATGGCTTGGATGTAAGACATTCCGATGGTGTCGAAGAAGTTTTGGGTAAAAGAGGGGAAAGGTTATGTGTAACCAATAAGGAAAGGACAAGCTGGGAAGCATACCCAAGTCTTCGAGTAGGTTTCGCATCTGATTAAATAGTCAAATGGTCGGAAAGTGGTTTACGGTGGGAACAGTGGTCGGAGATCATCAATCTCGGGATCCGTGAATTTGCAGATCTCAAAGGATGGGTTAGTGAGAAGTTTCTGTGAATGCATTTATGATACCTCAGAGTGATCGGAAGAAGAAGAGGAACCAATAGACATGTTTGAGAGAAAATATTATTCAAAGAAAACGAAAAGAAAAGAAAAGAGGATACTTGAACGGCTTCTGGATTGTGTGGTTATAAGAGGATTAAGATGGTCACATATATAGGCGGCGGATAACCATGGGTTTGTTGATAATAATTGCGTCTGACACATGTCTAATCTTTTTATCTTTTGCAGGGATTCAAAATTCAAAATGACAGCTTTATTACATAAACACCCGCCATTTTGGGGGCAATTGTTAGGGCATATAATTTATGCTGAGGATCCTCTATCCTTAAGTGACTTGTGGATCAATTATCCTTGAGATATGTTCTAGGTTGCAAAGGATCAAGGATTCTTGTGGATCAATTATCCTTGAGTGATGTTACAATTAATAGGTATACCGGTTGAACGACTTGGTCATCTATTTAATCACTACTAGACTTCTAACGCATGTGGTCAAAGAGATAGGAACGGCTAGTGGGAAGAGTGGCACAATAATAGGAGTTTTAGTTAATTGTTATTTACTTTATAATGAGATATTGGATCGGCTAGGTCACATACGGATTTTACTTCGCACAACTCAATATTATTCAAAGCTTCCTCTCAAACAACACACACACTTAGATACTTTTGTACTACTGATCCATATCTCCAACATTTTAACTCGATTTCTTAATTAATATAGTGGTGATAGACAATTGTCGTCACCCGGGGTTTTTGTGCCGGCGATCAGAACATGATCAAGGGCTTTTCCTCGTAACAAATCCTTGTGTTTGTGTTTGCTACTGATTCATAATCGTTATTATCAACTTAGCACTAAACCTCACCTAACGAATTTGGTTACATTATCCTTAGTTGATTTTTGACCAGAACATTCACCATTCAAACTTTCACAAATGATTTACCACCCAACGGTACGTATCTTTGCATCCTTTCAATTTTTATTGTCTTTATCAGAATCACTTTCTTGCCTTCTCCACTGATTATCTAATGGAGCAACATAATAAGGATCACACAAATGTCCAAATAGAGCAGGAAACTAAGGGATTTCTTCCTCAGTTTTGTTCCGATATGATTTCAGTTTTGCACAACCAGTAACAGACATATGTGCTAGCTTCATCTCCTCCCCTGTCTTGTCAATACTAGGAAACTGGTGATCAACAATCAGTTGCACAAACCTCGGGTACATGAGCCATTTGTTGTAAAAATATAGCTTCATATGCACAAATATAACTTTAGAAAAGTTATACATTAGATTCAAGCATAAAGCAGTCATCATGCACATGTGGTAGTTAAGTATCTTTTCGTATCCCCCTTTGCGATGCCCAAAACAATGTACTATTACATGCACCAAAAACTTGTATGGTCTTGACAAACCAGTTTTCAAGAATCCCCTTTCCAAATCATTCTTATATCCCATTCTTAGCAAACATCCTTTTAAAATCATCTCGTTAGAGTAGTAGGATCAGTTGAATCATCTCCAAACTCTAACACATCTCATATCACATGTTCAGATATAATGATCTCTTTCTTCTTTACCACCGACTTGATGCATTCCTCTTCAAGTTTGGCATTTTTCCAAAATTCCTCAACAATCTCCTTGATTATCAACGTGTTTACTGTAATTGCCTTAAAGATCCTCGATCTTTAAAAAAACGGTAATATAACACGAAATGGTTCCATCTTCTCATCAGATCCATCCAAGAAAACACAAATATTGTGATTAGCATCAAAATCTTTTACTTTACCATCTTCACACACAAACAACAAGATAACATGTTAGTAAAATTGACAAAAATTAATGTACTCACGTATAAGTGTGAATTATAACGTATAAGTGTTTTGAACACGGATAAGTCAATTTCAACGTATAAGTTCATATCAACGTGTAAGTAATTGTCAACGTATAATCATTTATGCACAAATCTGCTACTGATTTCAACACATTATGTGGTTAATTGTTGAAGATTTGAAGATTCTAAGTCAAACTCCATTACCGATTACATTTTCTTCAATTACTCTTTGGTTTACGGATCATTTTTCAATTCTATTGGTAAAGATGATCTTTGTTACCAAATAATCATTTCTGCATGAATGATTTTGATTAATTCAAGCTAAAATTCAAGATTAGATTGTCAGAGTTGATCAGTATGTCAGGCGTATAAGATATGATGTTGACGTATAAGTTGTTGATTCACGTATATGTTGTTATCCTTCTGTGTAAGTTGGTAAATTGTATATGTGTACATATAAGTGAGTTTAACGTGAAATTAGTGTATACACTTCAGAGATTGTGTCCGCATAAGAAGATATACGTTTGGAAGATATACAAGAAATAGGTTATACGCTGATTTGTTAAGGGTTATACATCTGGATAAGGTTATACGTGTGTTGTCTGATTTTCATTCAAAAATTGAAAAGATGGAGGATCTAAATGCTTTTGTGACACATGCATCACCGATCATTCATATTATTAACTTGGAAAATGAAATGGGAACGTCAACCAAGCCTCCGAAGTTACTTAGGATGGAAGACTATCCTAGCCGGGCAGATAAGTTTGAAACTTATGTAAAAGCTGCGAACCATGACACTTGTGAAGCTGTTGAAGTTTAATACATCATTCCAAGAAATGAGAATGGCACAAGTCATAGATTATCTCAAATACCTAAAATTGACAAGGATAGATTTATTCCTGAGAAAAAGATGACGAATTTGTTTCAACAAACAATCAAATATGAGATCTTTCAATTACTGCAACACATTGGGTCATGGTATTCACTATGGGAAGCGTTGTTGAATAAAGATAGTGGAAATCCCGATATGAGAAAGTCAAAGATGACACTGTTAAAGAAAAAGTTTTAGATTTTCACAATGGTCAAAGGTGAGTCAATGGCTCATTTGATTGAAAGATATTGTCATCTTGTGAATGAGATGAAAAGGTTGGGAATTGATAAAGAAGAATATGAATATATTGACAAGCTTGCTGATTCTTTATCTGATGATTGGGAAACATTAATAATGATTCAACAATCAACCCCGATCAATTATGCAAGATTGACTTTGGCCCTATTTATTGAGAAGTTGGAAGCACATGAGCTTGAGATTCGTAAGACACAAAAAATGAGAATTCATCAGTAACTCAAGACACTAGTATATATTTTAACTCATCACAATCGGTGATTTCCCCTAGCCAGAATATCCGAACTGCTTATGTTACAAATAGTAGTTTTGGTGGGAATTCTCAAACGAGTCAAATGTCCAACATACCTCATTTTACAAGATCCTACATTGGAACTAATTCAATAACTTCTTCTGTTCCTGATCAATTACCTAAGCATACTAGTCCACCATCTGATGTTGTTCAATGCAATATTGCAGTTAATATCAAGAACAATAATGGACTTACAGTTGAAAACGTTCAAGAACTTATGGCTTTCTTAGAATTCGTCCTTGAGTCGTATGAGTATTTGATCGTTGGGTGTATTGGCAATTATAATATGACAGAAGAAGAATATGATCAAATTGATCCTGAGGAGATCGAAATGTTTGACATTCGTTGGTGTATGGCAAGTTTTGTGAGACGTGCTCAAAGATTTCGATAGATCATTGGTAAGAATTTTCTTGATGGGACGACTGCTAAACTTACATTTGATAGGTCAAAGGTTCGATGTTTTCGATGCAAAGATAAGGGTCGTTTCAAGAGAAAGTGTACTAATCCTAAAGTTGGAGATTCTAGTCCTAATCTGTTTTGTTGAGACAACAACCGACAAGCAATATATCATCAAAGTTCTCCTCCACAAGCTGAGACATCAAAGAAACCTGAAGCTTTGTCATCAAAGGCGTGTCATGCAAAATTGGATGAAGGTTTTAACTGGAATTTTGTTGTTCATAAAGCTAATGTGGCGGAAGTACTTGGTGAGAGTTCACAAATTAAAGAACAAGAAAACAAGAATGTTGCAGGAAATGCTGATGTTGCTGAAAGAATGAGTGATAATGAAGAAGAGATCTCTATTGCTAATAAGGAGACAGATTCTCCTAAAAGTTTGACTCAATTCCTAATGAATTCTTTAAGTCATTTTTGCCACATGGTGTATTTGAGAGTTATGCAGGTTGGTTTAATGGTGAAGAAGTCCCGCATGGAAAGATTGATTTTGGAATTGATGATGAGCAAGAGGAGAATAGAAAAATTGATGGAGTTCAAGTTGCAATAAAAAGTGAAACTAGTGAAGATTATGAGATTGTTGATCAAGAAATAACTCATGATGTAGGAAAGACACCTAATCTTCATGCAAACATGGCTGGTCAGGTAAATGTTTCTACTGAAGAAATTAAACACATTTGTGAATCATATGAAGAAAAAGAATTTGTTATTAATTCTTTGATAACATATTTTAATTCACTGAAACATGATTATAATAAGATGTTTATTGATTATCAAAATATAAAAGAGGCTTAGAATAAGCTTGAATCGTGTGAGAAAAACTTGTGGATGAAAATTTTACAAGATGAAAAAACGATTTCTATGCTCACTCACACGATTGAAGCTAAACAAATTGCTATCAATAGACATGTTGATGAGAAAGCGGAACATAAAAGAGAACTTCAACTAACTAAAATTGAGATTGCAAGAGTTGAAACAAAACTTAAAAGTTATACCGCTTCTCAGTATGTTTTGGATCGCATTATTCCGAAAGAAATTCCAAATTATCATGTTGTTCCGCCACCAATTTGGAGTTCTTATATTCCAAAAAAACCTGAAGGATTTCCTAAGGTGGCGTGGTGTCTAATACACCACAACATGATAGTTCATGTGATGAGCAAGTTGTTCAATCCATTCATTGTCCTAAATATAAAAGTGAGATAGGCAAACGAGCTGTTGAATTTGTGTTGTCTGAATCAGAAGTTACATCTAATGAAAAAGTAAAAATTGGTAATCAATTTGAAAAACCTAAACCCCAATCACATGGTAAAGCTGGTAATCAAAATTGTAGATTTGCTAAAACCTGATTTTAATATAAGTGAAAGGGTATTGGTTTCAAGGAGGATAACCAAAGGTTGGTAAAACTACAAGATGGTTTTCAAAAGATTGTTTTCGTTAAAGGTGAGACCTTTGAGGAACAAAAAGAGACTATCATTACAAGGCAATAAAATGATTTTTTTTAATAAAAGTTATTATATATAACACAAACCGAGCTACATATGAATAATGGGTAAGCGAGCAACATGTTGCGCCGCTACCCCTTTTGAATCGCAAAGTCTTTTCTACTAAATATAAATCCTTGGTTCCTCGGGCTCTGCGAGTCACTGTGGACCACTTCTGCACCCGCTCTAAGAAACAAACCGCCTCGGGAGCTAGGGATCCAAATGTGTCGAAGGCAAATGGAATTAACACTTGCTAATTCTCCAAACACACTGCCTCATGCTTAGAAACCTTCCTAGATTCCGCTCTCAAAATCGCCTGTCTCGGTACGAAGCCACTGTCTCTTAGCCCCACCAATGGGGACACCCCCTGCCCAGCCAAACACAAGAACGTCCGCAGGACGCAGGGTAGATCTTTCCTCTCGCAGATCAGTCAAAAAGTTAACAGGTGCCTCTTTCTTGGCTGAGATCCCGGCATGCCTAAGCACATCCCATAAGACATCTCTAACCCAGTCATGACGATACTTGAATCCCGGCAATTCCATTCAGTGGAGGGCATGCTTACCAAATCTATCCAAACAAGCTTTTTTTACAAATGGGGCATGGTTCATCTGGAGGGAAAAGAGGAATCATAAGCCGGTATTAAAAGATGGCTCTGTATTCAACTGCCTACATCTGTTTCCTAAGACCTTCAATGGGCACAACAGTCAAAAAATTCTGGGCATGAGCCCCCTTGAGATAAGCTAAAACTGCCTTTTTTAACGGGGCCATGTCGAATCGCTCCTCCAAATCAGTAAAACTGCCTAGATCAAGGTCCTGGAGAGTTGTTCCAATATAACCAAGTGCAAAAGTGTAGTCATGATATACCCCCATAACACCAGCGTTTCGCAGGATGTGGTCCTGCAATTTCCACGACTGGGACCTGGGACCAGGATGTGGTCCTGCAATTTCAAATGATGAGTTTTATAAACTTAACGCTGAAAGAGAGAGACAAGAGAATCATGTTCATCCTGTTAAAATTTTTGTTGATAGGAGGAAGTGTTTCTGTTTTTATGAAGAAGGGAATTTGTTTTATATATGTCCTAAAAGCTTTTCTCAAGAAAGGAAGCACGTGGTGATAAAAAAACCACATGTGAAAGTTCAAACTGTTAGATCTACATCTCCACTTGTCATGATTTTTAAAGGGGAAGTAGATAAGGAACTTGTAAAAAGATTTTTGAAGTGGGTGAATCTTCAAATGCTAAGAAAACTGATGGTTTTTACAAGAAGACAAGTTTTGTGGGACAAAATTTGGTGGTTAAGAGAAATATCAAAGATAAATCTGTTAGTTCAACCACTGAGAATGAAATTGAGTTGAACAACATTAAGAAAGATAAAAAAAGATGAATCTTTAAAATCCGAGTCTTCTAATTCCTTTAAATAATGCTCATCGGTTGATTCTTTAACTGAATCCGAGGATGATTATTATGAATATTGTTTCTAAAAGAAATTGAAACAAACTAAGACCAAGAAGGCTTGGGTTCCCTTGTTTCACTAACTGCGTGTTTACGTAGGGGCTGAGCAGACCTACCAAGGATCAAACAATTCGAATGCACGAGATCTAAACGTTAAATACATACTTTATTGATAAATAAGGAAAAATACATTATGGTGTAATAATAAGTTATGGAGAGAATACTAACTATAACTTAGATCTCTCTCTATGTATGTACATACTAAATTATGAACGGGAGCTACCTATTTATAGGCCGAAGCTCCCACTCGTTAATTTAGTCTAATTCGTTATAGCTTAGTAACGAATTAGACATCATTCGTTGTGCTTCCATAACGAATGAGCTTATACCTTAACGAACTAGTCTAGTCTATAACGAATGGACCTCATTCGCTATACAACCCATAGCGAATGGGCCATTTTACATTAAATAAACAACCTAGACTATCTATAACTTATTCGATCGCTACGGACACCAAAACCGTACAATAACAGGGGCTTTCAAGATCCAATAACTCACGTTGGATAATGGATACTGGAGCCTCTCGACACATAACTGGAACTCTCCATTTGCTAAAAAATGTTCAATCTATTCGAGGAGGTTATGTGGAATTTGCAGGAAATCAAGGAGGACAAATTGTTGGAGAAAGTACTTTATTGAATGGGAAGGTGATGTTCGAAAATGTGAATTACATCACGGAGCTTGAGAATAATTTACTGAGCATAACTCAAATTTGTGACAAAGGCTTTTCAACACATTTTACAGATCAATAGTGTATGATTCTTAAGCCTGGTTATAAGATTCCAGAGGAGTGGAATTTGATGAAAGCACAAAGGTAAAATGATCTTTAGGTGCTTAACATTAATGTTGCTATACCGACTCATGGTATTTTTCAATGTTTTGTCACCAAGCTTCTTAAAAAGAGTCTGTGTTATGGCATCGTCGCATGGGTCACATCAATGTTCGAAAGATGAACTACCTTGTTCATAATCAACTGGTTGAAGGAGTAAATGTTAAGGGTTTTTATTTGAGTTCTGATTGTTTGAGTTACAAGAAGAGATAAACACATAGCAACTCACACAAAGATTCACTAATATTCATATAACATGAAAGAACAAGTGATTTGAAAGAACTCTTCCCAAGATTACAAGATATGACATCAAAGCTCCTATTTATACTAATATTCTATAGGCTGTATAAAACTTATGCGCTACGTATAAGTCTTATACATTTGACCAAACTTATATGCCTCTAACAATATCTAACATTACCAGCTCGTTTAACTAATCCAAGACTAGCTATAGACAACTTGCTCTAACAGTCCCCCCTTGGATATTGCTTGGTTTTGTTGTCTAAGTAGTAGACGTTTATGCTCCAACAGACTTCCCCTCGGATATAACTTAGACTAACAAACTCGATCTTCAAGTCATCTACCCCTTATCGTCTTGATAGTCAAATACACTCCTCCTTAAGCTTTCAGAATCGACATGTATAACCATTGAACTTTCTGAACTTTCGGATTTGACAGATATGTCTTTTTCAACATCAATTTCATCAGATGACTCCTTTTTCTTAACGATCCAATGATATAACTTTGAGGTGGATCTTTTCACATAAAATTTCAACTTTCCAAACTTATTTTCATTACAATCTTTCAAATTAACAACCCCATTTGGCTTCCTCGAAACATCTTTAACGGTATTGTCTTTTCTTCTGAACGTCTGTTTCGGAGGACCCTTTTGGAATATTTGATTGGACGTTTGAGCTGGTATTTTTGGATTTTGAAATTTGAAATTTTTGTTTTTTTGTTTTCAGCACATCTTGGTTGCCCACATCTGATTTTGGAATATAAACAAGCTTAGAACTATTCTTGTACCAAGAAGATTTCTTAGTTCTTTTACGTTTGTCTTTTTGAACAAATATATCCTTATTTGGTTGATTTTGGTATTGGATTTCTTACTTGCTCTCAGATGTCGTACCATGTACGAATGCAGCCTTATTAACTTGCTTACGCTTAACAGTTTGCAATTCCTGTTTAAGTGCAGCATATTCGGCAATGAATCTTTTTATTGTTTTCTCATTTTGATCAACCTTCACAAAAAGTGCCTTTTCGCTTTTTTAAGTTGATCATAAACTTCCTTAACTCGTTCAAGCTCATTTAGTAACAAGTCGGTGTGAGATTTTAACTTCTTGTACTCTTCACATTTAGCTTCTTTGATTTATCTTCAACCTTGAAATCCGACAATGATTCCATAACCAAATCTACATCATATTCTTAATCATCATCATCGAATTTTGGAGTGTTTTCAGTTTCTGGTAATGACGGTTCTTCAGTTTTTACACTATTTGTAGACAATTCACATCTTTTATCTTCTTGATGAATTGAGAGAGCTTATATGTGTTGAGGTCAAATTGAAATGATATAACGAATGTACCCCGAACTTCAGGTTACGTCTCAACGAGCGTATTGGCCAACCTGTCAATGTAGTCTAACTCTCGTTTCTCAATCCCAACATGTTTCATTTCATTCACAAGCTTACTATATCTTTTGATTAATGAGTCAAACGAATCTTCAGTCAATATATCAAAAGCATCGAATTATTTCTTTAAAGCTTGCCTTCGAGTTCATCTCAAAACCTCTTCATCATTAGACGAACTTAAAAATCCATTTTTTTTCAAAATTGCACGTAAATCGAGAAAACCAGCACAGCGTGTAACCTCTTATACGTAACAGAATCTTATACGTGAACAGCCAATGTATACCAGCAATGTGTAACAACTTATAAGATCAACTTGCAAATCTCAACTTATGCGGTATTTGTATGCATCACCTTATACGGTTGCACCATCCAGTGATTATATCAACACTTGATTCCTTCAGTCGTAAATGTTAATTACAAACAACCGTTATGTTTGACTACAACTTATACGTACAAGAGAAATATTCCATATAAGATTTTATCAATCATGAAATCATCAATCACGCGCACATATAAGTCTGTCCACTATGATATGCGGAAAAAGAGATTCCACGTATAAGTTCCATCAAGTCAGCATATAACCTGCAATCTCAACTTATTCGTCCATAATCCATCAGCCGTGTAAAAGTCAATGTATCAATCAATATACAGCAACCCAACAACACATAAGCCAACAATTCATCAATCAATATGCGGCTAAAATGAAATTATCAATCCACTTAGCCATGATTATTGACCAAGACTTGAATATGCGGAAATTAGTCCATAAACTTTTAAACATGAATAACCAACTTATGCGGCTAACAATGTACGTCTATATGTGGAAAATAGTATCCATGGAAGTCAACAAAACAAGCCGTCACATTTAACCAACAATTATCCTTATGCGGCAATTAGTACAAGCAACTTTCAATCCCATACGCAGCAACTCGTAATAGTTAACATATGCGTCTAACCTGTTATTGTCTATTTTCTCAGCCGTTATATTTGACCAACTTATACGGACCAATGGTAATCAAACACTCTTATATGGAAGGACATTTTAGCAACCACTTATACGGAACTTGTAAAACTTCTACGCCACATCGTTTTCTAACAAACTGACCAAACTTAAAATTCTTGAATTTGAATAATGGTTTGAATTACTCTAGTGGCAATGATTAATAGTTCAAGGCAAGTATAATTCAGAAATTAATTCTAATATTCTATAGGTTGTATAAGTTGGGTGTAGCGTATAATACTTATACGCTACGTATAAGTCTTATACGTTTGAAAAAACTTATACGCCACTAACAATATCTAACATTAACAGCTCGTTTAACTAATCCAAAACCTAGCGATAGACCAAATGCTCTAACAAAAGAGATAGAAAAAGAGGTGAATTCAGGGAAGTTGTCACACCTACTGAAGGGCATAGAAAACAAGACATTTGAAAACCAAGTTTCAGGAATGGAAGTAGGGATGTTACGTAGGCAAGAACACCATGGGTAGAAGCGACACAATAGTTGTGTGGAAGATTAGATGAGACGACCAATCACTTTTGGAAAAGCGCCACCAAAATGGAGACAAGAGAACCCCATGATCAAATCATTCATAATCGTAGGACAACGGGTGAGATGGGCGTACCTTGATACGAGAAGTTCCAATAACATCATGTACTTTCAATGTTTCAATCAATTAAACCCGTTAAAAAAAATAAAGGATTATAGAAGTCGAAGCCCCTTTGGTAAGCTTCTATGGGGAGGTAGTAAAACCCATGGGTCAAGTAACGCTTGAAGTACACATCGGCGCGGAGGAACAATACCGAACTCTACAGATGTCCTTTTTGGTCGTTAATGTATGTTCAACATGTAACATAATTTTGGAAAGATAAGAAATGGACGCGCTGGGCACACTAGTGTCCACCATGCATGGGGAACTCAAGTTTCCCACACCAAAGGTGGTTGTCACACTGGCTTCAAAGTTTTTTTTCCAAGAGTAGATGATATAAGAGAAATCAGAAAAGAAATATAGAAAGTTGTGGTATACAAAGAGAAGCAAATGGAGGAGTGGGTGATTGATCCAAAATTTCCAGAACAAAGGGTAGCAGTGGGAAAACAATTACCAGATTCAGTAAAGTAATGCATGTGGTATTAATTGTCTAGATTCATGGAGGTATTCACATGGAGGCGACTTATATGGGGCAGTCCCGAGGGGACTAGTAGAGCACCTGCTGAAAGTAAGCTGATCGATTGAGCCTACCAAGCAAAAGAAGTGAAATGTGGGACCGAAGAGAAGTCGTGCCATCACCATGGAAGTAGAAAAACTGTTGGACGCGGTTATCAATAGAGAAGTGAGATACCAGTCCTGGAAAGCCAATCCGCTAATGGTGAAGAAGGGAGACAATAACTGGAGGATGTGCATTGACTTCTAAGATTTAAATAATGCATGTCCAAAGGATTGTTTTCCTTTCCCAGAAATAGATGTGAAGGTCGATGCTCTGGCGGACTACATATTGAAATGCTTCTTAGATTCCTATAAGGGCTATCACCAAATACAAATGAGCAAAGAAGATGAAGACAAGACGTCATTTATTACCAACGAATGTATATTTTATTATCAAAAGATGCCATTCGGCCTGAAAAATGCGGGGCAACGTATTAGAGATGGATGGAAAAGGTATCCAGGAAAGAAATAGGGAAGAATTTGGAAGTGTATGTGGATGATATAGTAATCAAAAGTGGCACAGAGGCAACAACGCTTAAAAACATAACGGAGACATTCACAAGGCGAATCAGTATCAACATGAAGTTAAATCTAGTTAAATGCTCCTTTGGAGTAGAGGGTGAAAAATTTTTAGGGGTAATGATAACACAAGAAGGAATCGGAGCTAAACTAGAGAAGGTTAAATGACATCCAACTTTTAAACGGTTGGATTGTAGCGTTACATTGTTTTCTATCACGAGTAGCGGATAGATCACTACCTTTCATGACCATCCTTAAAATATGCACCGACAAATCCAGTTTCAGCTTAACCGAAGAGGTGGAGTTAGATTTAGAAGCCGTCAATGAATAACTACATCATCGACCAACATTAACGGCCACCAAGGTAGGAGTAACAATAATGGTGTACTTAGCTGCATCGATCAGTTCCATCAGCGCAAATCTTGTAGGAGAGAGGTCGATGATACATAAACCAATCTACTACATAAGTAGAACCCTGAAGGATTTCCAAAGAAAGATATGCACAAATGAAGAAGCAAGCTCTGGCTTTGGAACATGCATCAAGGGGGATAAGCAGGTAGTTTCTGGGTTTCAGATAGAAGTGTTGACCTCACAACCCATCCAACAGATCCTGAAGAAACCAGAGATATTAGAAAAGCTAGTGAAGTGGGCCATTGAGTTGGGAGCTTTTGTAATTGAGTACAAATCTGGAACAGCCATAAAAGGTCAAATCCTGGCTGATTTTCTAGTAGAAACATTACATGAAGACACGGAAAAACCAATGTAGAAGGCGTAGGGTCGGGATTAATACTCAACAGTCCAAATGGGAAATAAATTACTTATGCTCTTCATGAAGGATTACAACATTACGAAGGAAGACTACAAACAACAGAAGAAATGAAGATGCTAGACACTAAAATGGTGTATGGAATTTGTTATAAGAAAAGCTTAAAGTCTCAAAGAGATCACCGGGAAAATCTATTTAGATGGTGCATCTTTAAAATTGGGTTTTGATAATTCCAAAGTGAGATACTTCAGATGCAAAGAAAAGGGGCATTTCAAAAGAGAATGTACGAACAAAGAAGTTGGTGATAGTAGTGCTAATCCTTTTGGAAGATATTACAATCGGCAATCTATTTACCATCAAAATTCTCCTAACAAATGACGCTGGATAGTAACCGACTGAAGCTTCAACTTCAAAAGCATACCATGCTGCTCAAATGGATGAGGGATTCAATTGGAACAACTATGCTCAACAAGAGAATGTTGATGAGGTATTTGAGGATGTTTCTGGAATTGAAGAAAATGTTCAAGAGGCTGAACACATGGTAGAAGAAGTGTTCAAAAAAGTACCATTTGAAGAGGTAGCTGAAGTAATAGAGGTTGAGGACGTGGTTAATGAAAAAGTTGCTAAGGTAAACCAGAATGAGGAATTGGTTGCTGAAATCAAAGAAGAACTTGAAGATGTTGAACCGCGCACATATGACAGGATTCAACCTATTCCTTATGATTATTTGCAATATATTTTTCCACCAGATATAATAGAAAGTTTTGTAGGTTGGTTCAATGAAGAAGAAGTACCACATGGAAAAACTGATTTTGGGGAGTCAATGAAGAACTAGAGCAAGAGCAGGTTCAATTTCAAGAGAAGGAATTAAGAGATGAAAACCTGGAAGATGTTAAAAAAATTGATCAACATGCATTTATGGCAGACAAGGTATGTTCACAATCTAATGTGTTAAAATGTGATAAATGTCATTTAAATTGTGAAGAATGTAAAATTAAGATTTTGATATCAAAACACATAAAAGAAACTTTGACAACAATTTAAAGAGATTAACAAAATAAAAGAAGCTTTTGAGAAATTACAAAAATGTGAAAAAAGTTTGTGGAAACGAATTCAACAAGATGAGAAAACCATTCCCATGCTTAAACACCCTTTAGAAGATAATCTGATTGCTATTAATCGGCATATTGATGAGAATGCCTCTCTTAAGTAAACTTAACAATCTGTCAAGATTGAAAATTAGTTGGTCAAAAAGCTAAAAAATTATTCGGCCTCATCGTTTGTTTTTGATCACATAGTTCTTACAAAGAATGGTGGTGATCAAAAGCAAACTGGTTTAGGCTATCACTCAGTTCTGCCTCCAATTTGGAATTCATACATTCCAAAGGAACCGAAAGGTTTTCCTAAGGCGTTGAACTTGGAGATTAATACTCCACAAAGTGGTTACAAAACATATTTGCCTGATTCAATAGATGTTACCTTTGAAAATTCTGAAAATAGTTTCAGAGTGTGAGAGTGAGGTATGTGTTCAAGTTGCTGAGAAGTTGTTGAATGAGAATGTATGTGATAAGTGTGATAAGGATAAAACTTGTATTCTTAAGAGTTAAAACAATAGATTTTCTAAAAAAAGTGTTTATAACAAGACTCAAGTTAAACCATTTAAAAATATTATGTTTGTTATAGTTGGAATGATTGAATCAGAAAAGGATGTTGTTTTAGGAAAACAAAGTAATGAAGATTTTTTCAAACCAAAACAACAACGTGATCAATTTGAGAATCGAAATTCACCGGTTGAAAATGTAGTAGACCAGAGAAGATGTTTTAATTGTAATGAGATAGGACATTTATTTTATGCGTGTCCTAATCTACTTAGACACGATCATGTTCATAAAAATGAGATCAAACTTATAAGAAGAATGCGAGTCAAACACCTGTACATAAATGTGTATCAACAAAAAATCTTAAATAGGAAGAAAATGTTTTTAATAGTGTTTTTGAGTTTGGTGAAAGTTCTACTTTAAAAAAAGGCAAGTTCTATGTCAAGAAACACATTAAGGGTCAAAATCGGGTGGCGAAAATCAAAACTTTGGAACCTAAGTCACCTAGTAAGATACCTAATGTGTGCAAGGTTTCTAATTTTTCTAGTGTTTGTTCATATGTTGATATTCATCAATGGATAGTGAATGCGATGAATTTTTTGAGGAAAAGTTGTATGAGAAAATCGAAAAACCCATGACCAAGAAGGCTTGGGCTTCCTTGTTTCACTAAATGGTTACTTGGTGTGTAAGGGCTTCCAAGATTCGATGAATCACGTTGGATAATGGATAGTGGAGCTTCTAGACACATGACCGGTACTCTTCGTTTATTGAAAGATGTCAAATCGATTAGAGTTGACCAAAGCCTTCGATGTTTCTATACACAAGTGTCTCCATTGCAAAATCGTTTATCTTTCATATGTTTTATTTCACAAATAGAACCGAAGACATACAAAGAGGCGTTAATTGAGGAAAGTTGGGTTCATGCTATGCAAGAAGAACTTCAACAGTTTGAGAAGTTAGGGGTGCGGAAGCTTGTAGACTTACTCCATGACAAGAAGCATATTAATATAAAATGGGTGTTCAAGTGCAAGCGCGACGAAAATGGAATTATCGTAAGGAACAAGGATCGGTTTTTTGTTCTCGGATTCAATAAATTAAATGGAATCTACTACAATGAAGTATATGCGACAGTAGCAAGACTTGAAGTGATTCGAATTTTTCTGGCAATTGCTTCGTGGAATGGTTTTAAAGAATATCAGTTGGTTGTCAAATCTGCTTTCCTTAACGAGAAACTTGGTGAAGAAGTATAAGTGGGACAACCACCAGGTTTTGTCAATCTGATCCACAAGGAAAAGGTGTACTTACTCGATAAAGCACTGTAAGGTTTACTTCAAGCCCCGAGAGCTTGGTACGAAACTTTATCTCAACATCTGTTGAATAACCACTTTATTCGAGGAACAGTTGATTGTACACTATTTACCAAGGTGGTAGATGGGCATTTATTGATAGTTTAAGTTTAAGAGGATGATATCATTTTTGTGTTTACCCATGACAATCTATGCAAAGAGTTTGAAGAGGTTATGAAATCATAATTTGAGATGAGCACAATGGGGGAGATGAAATTTTTTTTAAGTCTTCAGGTGGAGCATTTACCCGGCAGTATCTTTATTCACCAAAATAAGTACGTCAATGACATCCTAGAAAAAGTCAACATGACTGATTCAACAGCAATTAGCACTCCTTTACCATTGAATCATGGAATTGGTCTTGATCCCTCCAGGGAGAAGGTTGATCAATCTCTTTACCGTTCCATTTGTTGGCCCTCTAATGTACTTAACCGCTTCAAGGCTAGATATTATGTACCCAACATGTTTGCCTGCCGATATCAATCCAATCCCAAAGTCTCTCACCTCATTATAGCGAAGAGGATACAAAGGTATCTTAAATGATGTCCTAGAATCGCTCTATGGTATTCTAAAGACGATGAGTTCATGCTAAGAGCTTATTCGGATTCAGATTATGGAAGATGTAAGCTAAACGCGAAGTCTACAACTGCTGGATGGCAATTCGTCGGTAGTAGGATGGTCAGATGGCAATTTATGAATCAAACAACCATCTCTCTGTCGACCTGCGAAGATGAGTATGTAGCTACTTCTAGTTGTTGTTTTAAGGTTCTATGGATTCAACAGTAGATGCGCGACTACAGTTTGCATTTTCTGACCACAACTATTTTTGTAGATAACTCTGCAGCTATTTCCACAACGGAAAAGCCTGTATCACTTCATTTGTGATTGCTACGAGAAGAAGTTGATAACCATAAATAAAATTCACACCGACAAGCAAAAAGCTGATCTTTTTACTACAGCTTTTGTTAAAAACATATTTTTGTATATACTAAAACTTAACGGTATTAAGAAACTGGGTGGTGGGGAAAAGAATGATCATGTGGTGATGGATTCCGATCGTGAGTAACAATTCATATTGAGTACCATACTCATTTATGGTAAAGGAAATTTGAGGTATTGCATGATATCGGGGGTATATCTTGTCGGGAAGGTTCTTAATAGTAAAAGCTAATAAAATTTCAAATGTTTTGATATGCGGGTTCTAAGGTTCAAGTCAAGTTGGGGTGACATGATAAAAATCAAAATATGCCTAAATCAATATTAGAGACTAATCATTGCCTGATATTGTGTGCTTAAATGAATCTTAATCATATCGCTGAAATTTCTGAAAATGTTGTTGTTAAAGAAGTGGACACCAACACCAATGACTGACTTAACACATATCATATTAATGATGAAATATAAAACTGTGATGGAAGTGAAATTTGGTCAATATGATGCCCTGATCAAACTCACAAAAATATGTATTTGCTTTTGTTTGTAAATAGTTTTGGAATTAATATTTCTTTATTTATCATTTTCTATAAACCAAAAAGATTTTACATTTCTTAGTTATTTTTTACTCTAGATGAATAGGTTACTATCTACAGGGATGAAAATTTAAGAATGATAAACTGAGTTGATGTTCTGTATACAGTTACAAAAGGCTAAAATGTTAATTGGCTAATTAAGGTCATTAATTTGGACTCGCTTTGATCAATAATTTTTCAAAATGAGATTTAAGTCATATCTGTTCAATCAAGGTCATTAATTTGGCCTTGATTGTACTCGAAAGTATGAATTTTAAATTTTTGATATATCCGGCGTTTATGTCTAATGCATATACAGGGTATATGTTTTCCAACATATATGGTGCATAAGTACTACACATATACGGCGTATATGTTAAAATGTAACATATACGGCGGATATGAGTGCTTTGCTTATCTGAGCGTATATTGTTATAATACACTGTAAATTTCAAATATTATATACCTTGTGGGGTAACTTAGACATGGTTACCAAGGGGTGCCGACAGATGGGTAGTTGTTATATTTAATATCTGTGATTGTTATTATATACTCATCGTATAATTTTCTCGCGCACCTTGAGTTGACGCGACGCGTAAGCAATGACCTTGTATCGTTGCATAAGAACAGAACCATGACCTTGGAGAGAAGAGTAACAAAAGACAAAAAAATCGTTGTTGCCCTCGGGAAGAGCAAGGATTGGAGCATTGCAAAGCATGTTTTTAAGAGTTTGAAATGCTTCTTCTTGATCGGAACCCCATTCATAAACTTTCCCTTTGTGGGTTAGTGCAATGAAGGGTGAAGCAATCATCGAAATGTTGTGGATAAAACGATGGTATTACCCTGCTAAACCAAGAAATGAACGAACCTTCGTTGAAGAGGACGGGGTCACCCGGTTTTTAACGGCCTCTATTTTAGCGGGATCAACGTGAATACCCTTGTCGTTAACAATGTGGCACAAGAATAGAACTTGCTTTAGCCAAAATTCACATTTGGACAACTTGGCGTAAAGTTGCTTTTTTCGTAACAAGTCGAGAATGGAGAGCAAATGGTCCTTGTGCTCGGTCTCGTATTTTGAGTATATCAAGATATCGTCAACGAAAGAAATCAAAAACTTGTCGAGGTAGGGTTTACAAACACGGTTCATAAGATCCATGAAAACGACGGGAGCATTAGCCAACCCAAAAGGCATAACTCGGAACTCAAAGTGACCATAACGAGAACAGAAGGCGGACTTGGGTATGTCATCTTCGTGGACACGGAGTTGGTGATAACCCGAACATAAATCAATCTTAGAGAAACATGCGGCTCCTTGGAGTTGATCGAAGAGATCATCGATAGGCGGAAGGGGATAACGGTTCTTGATAGTAAGCTTGTTGAGCTCACGATAATCGATACACATACGAAGAATACCATCCTTCTTTTAAACAAAGAAGATGGGTGCATCCCATGGAGACGAACTCTGGCGAATGAAACCCTTGTCCCTAAGTTCTTGGATTTGGTTGGAGAGTTCTTGCTTTTCGAAAGGTGCGAGATGGTAGATTCTTTGGCTACGAGGTTTACTCCGGGTACAAGATCAATAAGTCACTCCACCTAATGAGTGGGAGAGAGTCCGAAAACATCATCGGGAAAGACTTCGGGGAAGTCATGGACAATCTGGATGTCAAAAGGTTTCTTTTCTTCATCGGATTTTGTGGTGACGTGGGCTAAGAAAGCGACATACTTCTTGCATAAGTAACGTTGGGCTTCGAGGCACGACATGAGGTTTAGCTTTGAGAAGGTTCTTTCTCCAAGAACGTTTAGAATCACGCCCCCATCGATAGGGATTCGAATGAGTTTCTCAAAACATAAAATTTCGGCATGGTGGAGAGAGAGCCAATCCATACCAATGATAACGTCGAAGCTACCCATTTGCACAAGGATAAGGTCGATAGAGAAGTTTTTCCCATTGAGAGTAATCGTAAAATTTCGAATGATGGAGTCAATAGTGATCGAACTACTGTTGGCTATCTCTACTGTGAAGGGCTATGATAATTTACTACGAGGCACATCAAGTATGTATTCAAAATCAAAGGATATAAAGCTCCTATCGGCTCCCGAATCAAATAGTATCGAAGCATGGTGCTTATGAGCATCAATGGTGAAAGCTTGTCCTTGAGTTCCTAGAGGTGCTTGGGTTTGAGAAGTCGAAGCTTGAGCTGTTGGATCTTGATAGGCTTGCATGACCATGGGTTGGGGTTAAAGAGTTGGAGGAGCCATGAGTTGGGGTATTTGGGGTTAATAAGCTTGCACTTGATAGGCTTGGGAGGTGTAGTATGGTTGTGGTGAAACATAGGCTTGGTGAACTTGGGCGAGTCGAGGGCACGCGTTTTGAAGGTGATTTGGGTCTCCACAATTGTAGCAAGCCCTAACGGGGTTAATGATTAGAGCACGAGGGATGGCTCGGTTGGGTTGGTTTGATGGTACGGACCTCAGTGGAGCGGCTTGCACACGAGGTACGTCTCGACAATATTGGGCGAGGTGGACAAATCGGTTGCAATTGGTGCACACCCGACAAGTGGCTTGGGCCAGGTGGTGGCGTTGGCAAGTGTTGCAATACGGGTGTGGGTCGGTGTAGGGCTTCTTGTTTGGAGGGGCTTGTTGGTCTAAGAGATAATTTTGGGAGTTGGGTTTTCTCTTGTTGTTGCGGTAGTAGGATGAGTTGTTGTGGTTGTTATTCTTGGAGGATTAGGCTTAAAGGATTCAGGCTTAGATTCATTAGTGGGCTAAGGTGTGGGCTTATCATAAAGTTTCTTTTAACTCTTCCGCGTCAAGGTCCCGGCCTTAACGTGGTTCTCAGTGAGGGTACCGGCTATGATGGCATCATGGAGGGTTTGAGGGTCACGACTTAGCACGGATTCTTGGATTTGCATAGGCAAACTCGAGATGCACTTGTCGATTGAACGTTCAAGGGGAGTGACCATGTGGGGGATGAGAAGGCTCAGTTCATGGACACATTCGTTGTAGATGGTGTCATTCCCACTTTCTTGTTTCAAATTCCAAAATTCCACTTCCAACTTCCGAAGCTCATGTTTTGGGAAAAACTTCTTGAGCATGAGTTTCTTGACGTCATCCCATGGCAAGGCCATGGCAACCTCAACGCCAAACGTGCGCTTCTCACCGTTCAACCATTTGAGGGCATTCTTTTTGAGTACGCTATAGGCGTAAGTGGGTTTCTTGTCCTTGGGGCATTCACAGTGGAGGAACACGCTCTCCATTTCTTCGAACCATTGGAGGAGAATAGTAGCACCATCGATATCGAAGTATTCGGGCGAGTTGACACTCTTGAATTGTTTGATGGAGCAAGAAATTGGGTTCGGAGTTGTGGATGATGTAGGATGATTCACAGTTTGCAATTGAGAGATTATCATTGGGAGAGCTTCCACGATGCCCTTAGCAATACGGGTTGACATGCCACGGCCAGAGCTTCCGACGCGATGGTTGCGGTTGAGGAGGCGAGAAGACATACTGCAGGGGTAAAAGGTGTAAAGTTCGTAAGACTCGGGTAAATGTCGTAATATAATAATCGTGAATTGAGGTTGGGATTGTATTTGAGGTTGATAATTTCATTACTTAGGGAAAGTTTTTGATTATACAAGTCTTGTCATTTTTAATATTATGAAAACATATCTTAAAATGTAAATGGGTTCTTTTGTTGGTTAGGGCATCAAGAATCACCATGGTCCTTCCAACAAATGAAATATATCTAACACCAAATAAACAAAATCAATCAAAAATCAAATTTGAAGGGGTGCTGAGGTAGATGGTTGAACTAGTTCGGGATCCACTCCATTGTACATACTTCATCCATCCGTTCAACAAAACACCATACGGAAAAACCGATTTTAGCCAAGAATCATCGTGAATTCGGTTATAAATTTAAGGATGTGATCATCACATGACCACATTTGATACAATGAGGGTAGTAGATTCGGGTACGTTTGTTGTGATATGCTTTGGCTTAATAAGTTCAACACACTTACCGAACACTCCAGGAAGGCAACCGGGTCTCGCGGTTGATTGAGATTTATGCGCATTGCACTTCCTTAGGCTTGCAAGCCTTGGTGTCAAGGGTTCGGTAAACAAGTGCGTCCCTCTTACAGTTTTCTACATATCTGTCCCACGAATCATCCTCAAGGAGAGGGGAGTAAAAGGTGGGATTTTTTAAGGAATTTCCCGAATAAAAATCGTCCTAGAGTTTTAAAAATAATTATTTTTTGAGAGGAAGGCATAGCCTCGGAATAAGTGTGTGATTTTGTGTACAATTGTATATGATAAACAATTTAATTATGCTAAGCTATATACAAAAATTTAAACAAGTAGGGTGCACGTATAGGAACACGTATAGGGACCCTAAGCATGCTACTAGGTCGTTACGTCTAACTACCTATCTTATAGCCTTCGGATCTAATACCAATATGTCACACCCCAACCTACGGCGGAACATGCCAGGGCGCGACAATATTGTATCATAGCTCAGAAGACACTAAATGAAATACACGTGTCAATATCTAAATTATTCATTCATATATCAAATTTCAAAAGCACAAACATTGTCTCAAAAGAAATACAGTTACAATTAAATATTCAAAACATAAATAAATCATAATAAATGTATTCCTCATTCATCATAGCAACCTAAGGTATCATCTAACTTTCATACTTGATTCATCCAATAAAGCTACATGCATCATGTGTAAAAATATATATTTTGTCAACCTAACGTTGACTAAGTTAACCATAGTTTTTGAAATAAATATAATACTAAAATGACAATTCCAAGTAATAATCGTAAATTACTACTACCAGTAAACAATAAATAAAAGTTGTGTTTTCAACTGAATCGCATTTATAACGGTTTACTTAGACGGCGTATGATCATACTAATGAGGATGAGGTACTAACCAACATAAATAAACACATAGTCATATTCGCACATAACAACTAATCGAGCAATTACAATTATGCATATAACGGAATTGTAGTAAAAACAATAAGTTGATTTTGAACGCATAACGCCCCCAAAATTGTAAAGAGGTAAAAAGGGGGATGTGAGTTTATTTACATTAACAAGTGGATTAAGTGAGGATGAGATAATAAAAAGAACCAGGATGAAAGCGGTCAAGATCCTCGAGGTTCACTGAAAAATATTCCTAGTTATTAATGATAACAAGAATTAAATATAATCATAGCGAAATACTAAGATTTATGACGGGTTTTACATTCGATATGGTTGTGTGTAACATTAAAATATTATTAGATACATTTTCGTTAATTATAAGGGTATTTATTAATGTTATTGTTGTTGTTGTTATCCTTATTATTATCAATAATATTAATAATAATAATAATTGTTATCAATAATATTAATAATAATAATAATTGTGATAATAATAATGATAATAATTAATAGGTAATAATAATAATAATAATAATAATAATAATAATAATAATAATAAATACTAATAGTAATAATAAAAGTTAACAAAACTGGGTTTAGATGACGAGAACACGACTTATGGTTGTCGGTTTTATAGGTTTAAGTATTTATTTAACTTATTTAATGATTATAAAAAGGTATTTTATTACATAAACATCAAAAAGAACAAGAAATAAAAAAAGGGTCTACCAGGTTTCGAACCCGCGACCTTACGTTTTGAGACACACACACATAACCAACTGGACTAGATGATCCTTTGATTATTAAACAATTTTGGAAAAAATATAAACACAACTACATATGAGCATATGAACCCTAGGATTCAATCGCGATTTTGGATCCATGTTCGTTCAATTCACTATGGGGCTTTTAATCAACGGTAAATCGTGATTCCAGCCGTACCTATTAATCGGATTAGAACAACTGGTAAGATGGTGAACTTGATCAAGCGAGTTGCTGCCAGAAGTTGGTTAATTTATGTGATGGTTTGAGATTGTAAACTTGAATTGATATGGGGGAAAGGGTGGAGACGGGTGTAAGGCCCCTATCTCGGTGCCTCACATCTGACGTTGGATTTACTCATCGACATAGTTTTAATCATCAGAGTTAGATAAAACCTTCTCGGAATAATAATAACTGTCAACCATTCATTACAAATATTCATAACTTGTCTTTTCAAAACATAATTAAAACATAGTATTAAAACATCATGACAAATCTTCAGATGCCAGCCTCTTCAATCTTGCCATGTGTCCTGCTCAAACCAGCTGTCTCAGTCTGTTAACCTGCATGCATAATAAAGGTCATCTACGCTAAGTGAGTTCTAGTTAATCAGACGACATACGATACATTCACATACTTACATATGCACCCGAAGGTACATACCTCCATATTTACTTACATACTTACATACACACATACTTTCATTCTTTCTTTCATACTTACGTACATACTTTTATTCATACGCATACGTTTAAAAAGCATTTCGCCGTATAACCTTCGCCGATATTATTAGGGTCGGTTCTCTACATTCGTCGATATTATCAGGGTCGGTTCCCTACATTCGCCGACATTTTCATGGTCGGTTCCCTATATTCGATGACATTATCAGGGTCGGTTCCCTAAATTCCCCGACATTATCAGGGTCGGTTCCCTTTTTCTACCTATGCCTTCCATACATTTCTATACATTCATAATTATAACTTTCATACATTCATACATCACTAATACATCATATATATGTCAACCATATCTTTAAACCATCCCTTGAAAGTACATGCAATATCCGAAGATCATTCACGTACTATCAATAATACATACATAACATACATACATACATAATTCATACATCACATATAAATCATATCTTTAACTACCTCCTGACGGTACATGCAATATCCGAAGATCGTTCACGCACCGTCAAGAAATCATCATACATAAATCATACCAAGCATACACTTACCACTTAAGGTAGGTGTATTAACTATCACATAGAGTATGCACACAGCCCCAAAAACATAACAATGAAGTGGGGCTAGAAACTCACCTGAACGCGATTACGATCACCGTTTATAGTTAATCCTTTCTTGAGCTGAGCACGACTAACTGTATAATCATACATATATTAAATACGTTTCTAGCTCTTCTTATCATCTACTTAATTTAATCTCATGCATCTAATCCGGTTTTACTTCATTGGGTCATTACCGGTTAGTAATCGTTACTCGTTATCCTTTAAAGGTATCTTTCATAAATTATCAAAGTTCAAGGGTTATTCTGTAATTATCTCATTCTTTTCTAAGTCCAGGGACTGTTCTGTCATTATGTTAAACTTAGTTCGTTATTTGGCTTTCTAACGAATTGGCTTATCTTAGCGAACATTACGTGAACCCTTTAACGAACTAGTTATTTAAACGAATTGGACCTTATAACGAACTGGACCCTTAACAAATCATTCCATATAGTGAACCAGTCCATGTAGCGAATTGAAATCTTCTAATTCGTTATTTATTTTAATTAACGGTCAACACGAATTGGGAGCTAGTTCTTTAATTTATCCTTAACGAACCGCTTGACGAAATGCTTCTAATTCGTTAACTCCCCGTTAACGAATTACCTCTAATTCGTTAACTTCTCTTTAGCGAATTACGGTTAGGTCAGATAATGTCAGAACATTCTCTGACATCTCTTACCTCGTATAACCTTTTCCGGCGCCGTCGCCGGAAAACCGCGGATTCGCCTGAAAAAATGAGTTTTAACTCGTTTTTCTTCCCGTTCGATCCAGATCTGAGCTAGGGTGATCCCTAAGCTCATCTTAGGTTCGGTATATACCCGATTCCTCTCGGATCTCATGACGTTAACATTTAACGGTGTCGGATCTCGTTTCGTGACTATATCTAACGAGTTTAAGCTCTTACAATATCATACTATCATTACCTTGGATCAAGATTGGTTTTTCTTGGTGATTTCGGCTAAAGAGAGAGAGAAATATGAGAGAGAGCTAAGTGTGTGTTTTGGGAGGTGTATGGAATGTGTGTGAAATGAAATTAAATGGGTAATTATGGATCATGGGCTTAAGCCCATGGTATTTCCTTCCTTCCTTCATAACCCGAGTCCATAACCCATATTCCTTTAACCCAACACTAGCCCGACTCATACTAACTCGTATTTCATTTATTAACCGAAACTCGAAAGACGGGATGTTACAAGTCTTCCCTCCATAAAAAGGTTTCGTCCTCGATACCTAACTGGTAAATAAACAAATTTGGATAAAATTTGTGCATCTCATCCTCAGCTTCCCATGTAGCGTCCGATCCCTTGTGATGCTTCCATATCACTTTCACTAATGGGATAACTTTATGAGGAAGTTTCTTTTCCTTGCGGTCAACTATCTTGATTGGTTGATCAATGTAGTTCAACTATTCGTCAATCTCAATGAGACGTGCATCGGCTAGACATTTTCTCAGATGAGAGACATGAAATGTAGAATGATTTCCTTCCAACTCTTCTGGTAAGTCTAGCTTGTAAGCCACTTCACCTACTCGATCTAAAATCTTAAACGGTCCAATGTACCTCGGACTCAGCTTTCCTCTCTTCCTAAAACAAATAATTCCCTTCCAATGCGAGACCTTAGCATCACATTGTCACCAATGTTAAACTCAATTGGTCGTCGCCACTTATCAGCATACGACTTCTGTCGGTCTTGAGCAGCCTTCATCCTTGCTTTAATTTGATCAAACTTTGTAGAAGTTTCTTGCACCACTTCTAAACTTCCCATCTCTTTCTAACCAATCTCTCCCCAACATACCGGGGTTCTACAACGTCTTCCATACAACATCTCAAACGTGGCATACCAACACTTGAATGGTTGTTGTTGTTATAGGAGAACTCTGCCAGATGCAGATGATCAACCCAACTTCCTCCAAAATCTAAAACACAAGCACGTAGCATATCCTCAAGGGTTTGGATCGTCCATTCAGACTGTCCATCTGTTTGAGGAGGATACGCCGTACTAATGTTCAATCTCGTTCCCATAGCTTCATGGAACCTCTTTCAAAATCTCAAAGTAAACCGAGTATCTCTATCAAATACGTTCGATAACGGTACCCCATGCTTAGATACAACCTCTTTGATGAACAAACTTGCTAGCATTTCTTACGAGATAGCCTCTCGTATGGGTAGAAAGTGAGCACTTTTGGTCTAACGGTCCACAATCACCCAGATGGTATCATGATGCTTAGCTGTACGGGGTAGCTTAGTTATGTAATCCATGGTGATGTGTTCTCATTTCCATTATGGTATCTCCAATGGTTGCATCTTTCCATAAGGCTTCTGATATTCTGCTTTGACTTGTAAGCAAGTTAAGTACTTGCTGACATAATCTACTACATCATTTTTCATTCCTGGCCACCAGTAATCTCTTTTTAAATCCTGGTACATCTTAGTAGTTCCTGGATGAATTGAATACCTTGACTTATGAGCTTCATCTAAGATTCGACCTCTAAGATCTCCATGGTGTGGGATCCACATACGGCCAAACCTGGTCTTAACACCATGCTTGTTTTCCATCAACTCGCTCTGTTGACCGAAGATTCTTTCTTTCTTCCCTAGCCCTTCATCTACCGGCACCTCTGCTTGCACTTTGACGATTTCTTCAAAAAGACTCAAATTCATGATCAACTGGTACGACTTTACTGTTGCAATGACTTCCTCATTCTTACGGCTTAGCGCATCGGTGACCACATTAGCTTTACCAGGGTAGTACTTAAAATCGCAGTCGTAATCCTTTATATCAGTTCTAACCATCTTCTCTGCCTCATGTTCAGCTCTTTCTGTTAGAAGAACTACTTTAAGCTCTTATGATCTGTGTAAATGGTACACTTAGTACCATACAGATAGTGTCTCCATATCTTAAGAGCGTGCACTACTGTTGCTAGCACTAAATAATGTGTCGGATAAGTACTCTCATGGACCTTCAACTGTCTAGACGCGTAAGCTATCACTTTTCCTCGTTGCATCAACTCGCAACCTAACCCACGATGCGAAGCATCAGTACAAACAACCAGATCCTCGTCACCATCGAGTAAAGCAAGGATTGGAGCTTGCGTGAGTCTCTTCTTTAATTCTTCAAAAGCTTCTTCTTCAAACTTACCCCAACTGAATACTATCGACTTTCGGGTCATGCCGGTCAACGGTGCGGCTATCTTGGAGAAACCTTCGATGAATCTCCTATAGTAGCCAGCTAACCCTAAGAAGCTTCGTATATCAGTCGGATTCTGCGGAGTCTTCCACTTTGATATCGCCTCAATCTTAGCTGGGTCCACGGTAATCACTTTAGTATTAATCACATGGCCTAGATATTGCACTTCACGCAACCAGAACGCGTATTTCGGAAACTTAGCATACAACTTTTCTTTCTTCGGAGTCTCCAATACCTCTCTCAGATGCTCAGCATGATCAGACTCGCTTTTTGAATAAATCAATATATCATCGATGAAGATGATAACTGACTTATCCAACATCGGCCGACACACCCTATTCTTCATATCCATAAATGCCGCAGGAGCATTTGTTAGACCGAATGACATCACGAGGAACTCGTAGTGTCCATACCGCGCCCGGAACGCTGTTTTAGGAATGTCTGCCTCTTTCACCTTCAATTGATGATACCCTGATCTAAGATCTATTCGTGAGAACCAACTTGAACATTGCAGTTGGTTAAACAGATCATCAATCCTTGGCAAATGATATCTATTCTTTATTGTAAGCTTATTCAACTCGTGATAGTCTATACACATTCTCATACTCCCGTCCTTCTTCTTCACGAACAACACTGGCGCGCCCCAAGGAGAAACACTTGGTCAAATAAAACCCTTGTCGAGGAGTTCTTGAAGTTGGAACATCAATTCTTTCATCACGGGCGGCGCTAGACGGTAAGGTGCTTTCGTGACGGGCAAGGCTCCTGGTACTAAATCTATCGGGAATTCTATCTCGCGCTCCGGTGGCAACCCCGGAAGATCCTCAGGGAATACTTCGGGTTAGTCACACACGATAGGAAAGTCTTTCATTTCTTTCGTCTCGGACGTAGCGTTGACAACATACGAGAGGTAAGCACCACACCCTCATCGTAATAACCCTTCGGCCTTTATCATCGAAATGACGTTAAGCCCTGAACTTTCCTTATCACCATAAACCGTCACCACACTGCCATCCAAGGACTTTAGCCTTATAATCCTTCTCTTACACACTATCTGAGCTTCATACTCGGACAACCAATCCATTCCCAAAACTACATCGAACCCTCCTAAGGTCATAACATACAAAGTAACAGGGAACTCATGTCCCTCCAATTCTATCTTACAGTCCTTAACCATTTTAATTATTTTCACCGAGGTGTCACTAGAGGTTTCTACTATGAAGGTTTCGGACACTCGGCAACATTTCATTTTAGTTAGTTTACTAAATGTCGTATCTACAAAACTTCTATTCGCACCCGAATTAAATAATACTGAAGCAGAAATACCGTTTACTAATAACGTACCGGTCACAACATCAAGAATCTGTCTGGCATGTTCTTGAGTCAACATATAGGCCCTAGTCTTTGGTCTCCCTTGTTTAGTATCTTTCTTCTCACTCTCCCAGCTTCACCACTCGTACAAATTCTCGCCAAGTGACCTGTCTGTCCGCACTTATAACATGCTGGCTTTGCATGGCAATCTTGAGCAAAGTGCCCCATCTTACCACATTTGTAACAAGCATTTGACCCTGATCTACATTCCGCACCATGGGACTTCCCACACTTACGACACACATCAAACCCAGTGCCCCACTTGCACTCTCCAGCATGCATCTTTCTGCACGTCCTACATGATCTCTTCTCCCACACTCTTAGCTGCTTGTTCTTAGGGTTCCACAACTGAGTACCAGGTCGTTTAGCAGGAGCGACCCACTTCTTATCCTTCTTCTCTTCCGCAACCACGTCATCCGTCGACAAGTAATCGTAAACCATTTCTAAGAGCCCTACAGCATAATCAAAAGTACCCGGTCTACCAGCCTTGACCAAAACGCGAACTTTCTACGGCAGTCCCCTAAGGTAACACTTGATCCGCTTGGCTTCAGTGTTCACCATGTCTAGCACCAACCTAGACAGGCGGTTGAATTCAGCGGTGTATTCGCGGTGTGTCATCTCACCCGCCTTCAGGCTCAAAAACTTCATTTCAACCCTCTCAACCTCCGCATCAGCACAAAACCTCTTCATTACCAACTCCTTCAGATCATCCCACCGCATAGCTTTGATCTCCTCCCGGGTCTTCCTCTGTTCAACAGGTTCCTACCAGTACATGGCTTCCTCAAGAAATGATTGGGTGGAAAAACCCACAGCTTGGTCGGGGCGACACTCGCTAATTCGGATAACCTTGTCCATAGTAGTTATCTATTGGAGAGTAGAGATTACGTCCCCCAACCCAGTCAGCTTCGACGGGTCGCAATCTTTAAATGACTTGTAGTTGCACCCACCTCGGCCTCTCTTCCCGTCATCAACCTTCACCGACTTAACCACACTTGATTCCTCCTTCTCCTTCTCATCATCCTTCTTACTCTTTTCCCCCGACTTCTCAACAGTCTTTGCATGACTTCCAGCGGACTTTTTAGGATTCCAATTCTTCGCAGCAGCTGCTACCGCCTGAGCAATGGCAGCTTGAACAGCAGGGTCAAACTGATACCCTTCATAGTTACTCGGATTTCTACCGGCTGCACTTCCTTCTCCCTCAACGTTAGTAGCTGATTCTACTGACGGTTCTCGGACAACGCGTGGCCTACCACGACGTCCCGTATGTCCTCCTCTTCTAGCAACTTTCTTAGCTCCAGCCATCGTATTCTATAAGGAAACACAAACGTCATCACTTAAGTAATCATTTAGTACAAGGATAGTAAGGCTAACAGGTAAGAACAGTGGCCAGTTGTGATTAGCTGATCATGTTACTCTCTGTGTCCTATACACTTCCCTTTGTGAGTCCACTTGTGCTAGTTCTACTTCTAACGGTTAAACAATCAAACACTTCGTATCACCATATACTCCTATCCCTAGCAATTAAGCTAGCATTCATACACTCTCTATTTAGCAATTACGCAAACATTCATTCATCATTCTACTTTACATGTGAATTTAATCACATACTTTACCTTTACTTAGCCTTCTTGAGTAACACATGACATTCTCATACTGGCATCTTCTTTCTTTTCTTACCTTAATCCCATTCTCTAATCGAGTCTAAGCATGTAGGATGCTTAAATCTCTTGAACTTTGCTCTGATACTAACTTGAAAGGCCCCGGTACCGGTGCCTCATATCTGACGTTGGATTTACTCATCAACATAGTTCTAATCAACAGAGTTAAATAAAACTTTCGCGGAATAATAATAATTGTCAACCATTCATTACAAATATTCATAACTTGTCTTTTCAAAACATAATTAAAACATAGTATTAAAATATCATGACAAATCTTCATATGCCAGCCTCTTCAATCTTGCCATGTGTTCCTGCTCAAACCAGTTGTCTCAGTCTGTTAACCTGCGTGCATAATAAAAGTCAGCTACGCTGAGTGAGTTCCAGTTAATCAGAAGACATACGATACATTCACATACTTACATATGCACCCGAAGGTACATACCTCCATATTTACTTACATACACACATACTTTCATTCTTTCTTTCATACTTACGTACATACTTTTATTCATAGGCATACATTTAAAAAGCATTTTGCCCTATAACCTTCGCCGATATTATTAGGGTTGGTTCCTTACATTCGCCGATATTATTAGGGTCGGTTCCCTAAATTCACCAACATTATCAGGGTCGGTTCCCTACATTCTCCGACATTATCAGGGTTGGTTCCCTACATTCGCCGACATTATAACGGTCGGTTCCCTTTTTCTAACTATGCCTTCCATACATTTCTATACATTCATTATTATAACTTTCGTACATTCATACATCACTTATACATCATATATATGTCAACCATATCATTAAACCATCCCTTGATAGTACATGCAATATCCGAAGATCGTTCACGTACTATCAATAATACATACATAACATACATACATCATTCATACATCACATATCAATCATATCTTTAACTACCTCCTGACGGTACATGCAATATCCGAAGATCGTTCACGCACCGTCAAGCAATCATCATACATAAATCATACCAAGCATACACTTACCACTTAAGGTAAGTGTATTAACTATCACATCGAGTATGCACACAGCCCGGAAAACATAACAAGGAAGTGGGGCTAAAAACTCACATGAACGCGATTAAGTTCACCGTTTATAGTTAATCCTTTCTTGAGCTGAGCACGACTAACTGTATAATCATACATATATTAAATATGTTTCTAGCTCTTCTTATCATCTACTTAATTTAATATCACGCATCTAAGCCTGTTTTACTTCATTAGATCATTACCAGTTAGTAATCATTACCCGTTATCCTTTAAAGGTATCTTTCATAAATTATCAA
This sequence comes from Bidens hawaiensis, assembly GCF_021521415.1. Taxonomy (NCBI): domain Eukaryota; kingdom Viridiplantae; phylum Streptophyta; class Magnoliopsida; order Asterales; family Asteraceae; genus Bidens; species Bidens hawaiensis. The sequence continues at coordinate 6,590 of NW_027497798.1, read as the reverse complement.
AGTCCAAGGGTTATTCTGTAATTATCTCATTCTTTCCTAAGTCTAGGGACTGTTCTGTCATTATGTTAAACTTAGTTCGTTACTTGGCTTTCTAACGAATTGGCTTATCTTAGCGAACTGGTTCTCGTAACGAAGTGAACCCTTTAACGAACTAGTTATTTAAACGAATTGGACCTTTTAACGATCTGGACCCTTAACTAATCAGTACACATAGTGAACCTGTCCATGTAGCGAATTGAAATATTCTAATTCGTTATTTCTTCTAACGAATGGTCAACAAGAATTGGGAGCTAGTTCGTTAAATTATCCTTAACGAACCGCTTGACGAAATGCTTCTAATTCGTTAACTTCCCGTTAACGAATTACCTCTAATTCGTTAACTTCCCGTTAGCGAATTAGGGTTAGGTCAGAGAATGTCAGAACATTCTCTGACATCTCTTACCTCGTATAACCTTTTCCGGCGCCGCCTTTCCGGCACCATCGCTGGAAAACCGCGGATTTGCCTGAAAAATGAGTTTTAACTCTTTTTTCACCGTTTTTCGTCCCGTTCGATCTAGATCTGAGCTAGGGTGATCCCTATGCTCATCTTAGGTTCGGTTTATACCCGATTCCACCCGGATCTCGTGACGTTAACGGTTTAACGGTGTCGGCTTGTCGTTTCGTGACTATATCTAACGGGTTTAAGCTAATTCAATATCATACTATCATTACCTTGGATCGGGATCGGTTTTCCTTGGTGATTTCGGCTAGGGGGAGAGAGAGAGAGAGAGAGAGAGAGAGATGAGAGAGAGAGAGAGAGAGCTAAGTGTGTGTTTTGGGAGGTGTATGGAATGTGTGTGACATGAAATTAAATGGGTAATTATGTCTTATATAATTATGGATCATTGGCTTAAGCCCATGGTCTTTCCTTCCTTCCTTCATAACCCAAGTCCATAACCCATATTCATTTAACCCAACACTAGCCCGACTCTTAATAACTCATATTTCATTTATTAACCGAAACTCAAAAAACGGGATGTTACAACGGGTCTAGGGTCATTTGGGTGCGTTTATTGCATTGAAACACTCAGTTTATATAGGATCAATTTTTTGGGTTCTTACGGGTTTAATATGGCTAATTTCATCGACACGGGCTGGTTACTATGAAAAAAGCGTCAGTTAATCAACTGAGCGGGAATTGATGGGTTTAGGTGAAACGGGTTACGCATAGGGTCGAGTTTTTGGGATTTGGGTCAATCTGGTGGGACCGGTTAGGTTAGGGTATTTTTAAATATAATATATTATTTTATATTATTATAATTACATAACAGGCCCTTGGTGTTTATAGAAGGAAACGAGAATGGGTTAAAGTTTGAGTTTGGGTGAAAATTGTAAATTCTTGTAAGTTTAAATATTTAACTATAAAACTAAAACAATTAAAATGCTCAATAAATGCGTCGATTTTATTAAATGAGTGACCCGAACCCTTAAATGGATCTGGTATACCTACAAGAATATATAAATGAAAACCCGAAAGTTACACAGGGTAACCGTCGGGATCAGGTTAGGGATTAAATGACCTAACACTTACCGATTCCCAAATTCGTTATAAATCGATGCTATCATGCCTTTTTCGTTATATCATTAGAATATTCATTTAGTTGTATCTTTTAAAATTAGGGCTTCTCATGGAACTAACTCAAGTGTTAGCTTTAAGCATTCTCCCTGTTACCGTCGTTGCATCACCGTCTACCTTGTTCTTTATTATTATTATTATTATTATTATTATTATTATTATTATTATTATTATACACAAACCAATTCCATTATCTGCGTGGTTATGATATTACACGCTTAATTATTGATTGTTGTATGAGTTATGTGTTTACTACTTTTATGGTTGGTTGGTATCTCATCCCCATCTTCATAGTATGATGATAAGCCGTCGGAGTATATCAAAACCATTTGGGTCGAGGGGAAAAGGATATTTAATTTTATTTTGTTTATTGGTTGAGAATACATTCGAGAAGACATGTCCGAAATCTAGTGGCATTACCGAAATGACACATATACTTGTTTATGTTAATCGATGATATTTACCTACGCATTGAATTGTTTATTTCTCATTACTATTATTACTATTATACTAGACCGTGGTTACTCGCTCAACATGTGTTGTTGACAAATAATTTTAACGCATGTTGCATGTTGTTATATGAAGTGAAGAATTAGTTTGGACTTAGGCAAAAACTATAAAAGTCTGAGTGTTGTATTAATTTGTTTTTCATTTGATTAGTTGTGTATAACTGTTATGAATAAATAATTTAGTTATTAACACTTATTGTTGTTGTTGTTGTTGTTGTCGTCGTCGTCGTTGTCTTTGAGCTATGATTCAAAAATTGTTGCACCCCGGCATGTTTTGCCGTTAGATTGGGGCGTGACAGATTGGCATCAAAGCCTCTATCACACCCCAACCTAACGAAAAAATATGCCGGGGCGCGACAATATTTGTATCATAGCTCAAAGACACTAAACATAACAATAACGGATATGTAGTAACTAGAAGGGGAACACACTTGTTCTCTAAACTCTTGACACCAAGGCTTGAGAGCCTAAGGAAATGCAATGCGTATTAATCTCAATCAACCACGAGACCCGGTTGCCTTCCTGGAGGATTCAGCAAGGATGTGACACTAATTAGGACAAGACATATCACACCAAACATCCATGAATCTACTAACCTCATTGTATCAAGCATGGTCATGTAATGACCATACCCTTAAATTATAACCAAATTCACGGTGATACGTGGCTAAAATCGGTTCTTCAATATGTTGTTTTAGTTGAATGAACGGGTGGGAAAAGTCATGGTGGTTCATGGATATCCCGACCGTTTGCATAAACGCCCCATATCTCGATTATAATCAATTTTCAATCATTTTGTTTAACTAAAGCCATGGGGATACATGGTTAATTAAACAACTAAGTTTTAATATTGATTTTATTTATGAATATCAATGCTGATTTATCAATTTTTTTTTGTTAAAAGGAACCTGCCAATTTCATGAACTCTAAACCACTAAAACAATTACATTGATTCATTTCATAAAACCAAAACTTTGAATGTTTTCTTTTCATAAATGATAAAAAAATTCAATCTCAACATCGAATTATTTAAGGATTTCTAAAATTTTACGTATGTTACAATTTACATTACGTAACCTCATATATTTACAATACTTACCCAAGTTTTATAATAATTTGATACTTGAAACCCACACATTTTCATCAATTACCTAAAACTCATGAAATTTTATACATTCTCCCCGTAGCATGTCTACTCACCTTATCAACCGCAACCGTCGCACTGGTAACTTTAACCTCAACCGTCGCACCAGTACCTTCAGCCGTAATATGTCATTCCTCTTTGCAAAAGGAATTGTGGAAGCTCTTTCAACCCTTATCACCCAATTTCAAGCCATGAGAGCGGCCACCTCACTCGGAACTACTAATCCAGTTGCTTGTTCCTTCAAGCAATTCATCAACGCAAACCCGCCCGGATACGTTGGAGCCGAGGGTGCTACCACTCTCCTCCAATGTTTCGAACTTATGGAGAGTATCATTCTTCATTGTGGATTCCCGGATGATAGGAAACCCCTTATGCCTCAAGTGTCTTTCCCTTGGGCGCTCTTTTTAGGTGGAATATTGAGAAACACTCTCTAGGGGCAGAAGTTGCCATAGCCTTGCCATGGGAAGAGCTTAAGAAGCTTATGATCAAGAATTTTGGCCCGAAATATGAGCTTCAGAAGTTGGAAAACGGATTTTTGACTTTGAAACAATAAGGTGTTGACAGTGTGACCTATAACAACTGTTTCCACGAACTTAGCCTCCTCATCCCTCATATGGTCACTCCCACCCGGCCGAGCCATCGACAAGAATATCTCCGGTTTACCCGTGAAAATTCAAGGCTCCGTCTTGATTCGTGACACAAGTATCCCACGATGCCATAACTCTTACCTGCACCCACACCGAATACCACGTCAAGGTCGAAACCCTAACACATAAAAGTACTAAAAAGCCCACTAGAAAAAGCCACAACCAAACCCCCTGATAAATTCAAGGTTGAAAACTCATCAAAACCCACTCATACCAACACCAAAACCACCACCACCACCACCACCACAACAACAACAACAACAACAAACACAAATACCGAAACTACTTCCTAACCAACTCGAACCCAACACCAACCCAGGATATCCAAAGTCAAACCAACAAAAATCCCTATGCGGGAACATATCCTTTGTGTGACAGCTGTAAATCACCACCCTACTACCGCACAATGTCGAATATTCTTTAATTGTGCCCACTAGAAAAAGCCACAACCAAACCCCCCGATAAATTCAAGGTTGAAAACTCATCAAAACCCACTCATACCAACACCAAAACCACCACCACCACCACCACCACCACCACCAACAACAACAACAACAACAAACACAAATACCGAAACTACTTCCTAACCAACTCGAACCCAACACCAACCCAGGATATCCAATGTCAAACCAACAAAAATCCCTATGCGGGAACATATCCTTTGTGTGACAGCTGTAAATCACCACCCTACTACCGCACAATGTCGAATATTCTTTAATTGTGGCCACTTCGGTTATTTCATCGTCTCTTGCCGAAAACCTATACAAGCTCAACACAACTTATCTTCCCCCACAACCGGTTATTCAACCATATCGCCAATCGTAAGACCTACCATATGCTCCCACTCCCCCAAATATGCGAGCCTTTTATCATTGTGGTGATCCAAGCCATCTTCGCAACACATGTCCAAAACTCGTTTATCAAATTTAAACCTACCCAAGCCCAACCAACCGACTCCAAATATATCAATCCCAAACCATCCAACTGCAAGCCCAACAATGCAAGCCTAACCCATCCAAGTTCTTCAACCTCAACTAAACCAAGCCGAGCAAACTCAAGTGAAACAGGGCAGCCAGAGTGCACAAGGACGTGTGCACTACATCAACGCCAATGAATTTCATATTAGAAATCATGGCAACACCTCATACTAGTCCTTACGCCCAAGACCTACATACTCCGAAAAGACAAGCACATCAAACGACACTTTCCTTAAATTTATTATTTCTTTTCTTTGATGTTTCCATGTAAATAATGTCTCATTTTACTATCAAATTTTCAATATTATTAATGAATTCATGTTTTCATTTGATATATTTATCTTCTTTTACTCTCCTCACGAAGCACAAAACACATTGCTTGTACAATCCATAGAATTATGTTTGTTTACGATCAACTTAATCTAACAGCCTATGACCGACAACACCCAAACGTAATCATTATTGAAAATCGGGACCATGTGCATGGTTATCTAGTAGGAATTGTAATCTAGGCTTCCTATGACCGGTTACCATGAATCGAGGCGGCATGCTTGGTTAAACCATAGGTATCTAATAGGATCCCTATGTACCTATAACATTTCTATGATTTATATTTCTTACACGATTTACCAGTATCTCAATGCGAATGTCTCAAACCTAAACCCCTCCCCGTAGTGGTTAAACTTCCCCAAGAATAACGTTGTAATGTCTTTGCATCATTATTTCATGTTCTTGTGGTTATCGGGTGTGTTTCACGGAAATTACTCTTTCATAACCCCAATGCTTCATTTTTTTAACTTTAATATTAAACTTAACTAATATGATAAATACTTTCGTTTACTATGTTACCCATAATAATAATAATAATAGTAAAGGATTTCTTTTGACTTTTACGCTTCATTAATTAATTTCTATGTTATCGTGTGTTTCACGGAAATTACTCTTTCATAACCCCAATGTTTTATTTATTTAACTTTAATATTAAACTTAACTAATATGATAAATACTTTCGTTTACTATGTTACCCATAATAATAATAGTTAAAGGATTTCTTTTGACTTTTACGCTTCATTAATTAATTTCTTCTTTCAAACATAATGTCTTGGTATTCATTAATTTAGAGTAACAGTATTTTAATTTGTACAATAATTTCGTTGGTTATTGTTAACCTTGAAGTTAGATTATTCATCTCGATAATGGACTTCAATAATTTTCTTATTTCATTTACAATAGCCATTAATTTGGTTTCTTTATTATTCCAAGTTTTAACATGATGTTCACAAGATTTTCTTATACATGTTGTATATGATTTTACCCAACGAAATGAGCCATGCAGACCGTGTGACCAAAGAGGTGATTATAAGTGCATCCATAGTTACTAAAATCCTTTCACGGAACTTATAGTGAGTACGTTGGCGTGCGAACAACTCAGTATCGAGGGACTATAGGACAACGGTACAAATGATATATAATATGACAAGATCATGGTGGATACACCTCTGGTACATCCTATATATAAGGGGAGTTGTAATAAAACCCATTTGTATAGTTTTTCGAGTCACTCGAACGTCTGTGTTGTTTTGTTTTATTACAGAAACGATTTTGTATTTTGGTTTGTTCTTGTTTTATTTTTTTTGTATTCTAATTTCTTGACGAAATTTTCAAAAAGTTGTGAATAATCTAATATTCGTCAAATTT